>NC_081434.1:27086064-27386064 GCF_949786415.1 Peromyscus eremicus
ACACACACACACACACACACACACACACACACACACACACACAAAACCCTCCTTACACAATAGCCAACATCAAAATGCAACAGAAACCATGGGTACTATCTTATTTGTTCAAGCAATTCCAGGTTGATAGGAATATCTGCCTGGTTCTCCCCAGAAAGTCTCAGTATGTGAATTATAAACCTTGTCATGTATGTGAAGTGTCCTCAGACTTTATATCAAAACACATTGTGGTCAGAGAATTGGTCATATGCCTACCATAAGCAAACACAGAACGGCAATATTTTGAGGGTACTCACCCAAAATCCATAAAACAATGTATCTACAAATAATTAACATAAGAAAATGAGAAAAAGGCATAGTGTGTGGAAGAAGACAGAACATAAGTGCCCATTTCTAGACCCTATCTTCCATTTCTCAAGGATATCATATGAAGTTGTACCTCACTTAATAATATTAAGTAGTAAATAAATGCCTGGAGAGATTCCCAGTGAGCCCTTTTAAAGATTAAAATATTCTTCACGATTTTACAGGGTATTTTCACCTGAGTATCACCAATGCTCATGAGACTTTCTAAAAGAAAAAAGCTGTAATGGCATGAGCACATGGGAATGCTGCTGTGCTGGCCCGAGAAGCAATTCCCTTTCGTCTCCAGCATGAATTCATCCAACAGGTGCTATTCAACAAGAAGTAGTCTGGCTTTTGAGGCTGTTCCCAGACATTCCATGTACATCCATTGTCAATACTCACCGTCTGACAATTGCTGTTGAGAACTTGTCATCTCTATGGAGAATAGAGCAAGAAGGAAAAACAAGCAAATTTGATTAAGGACTCTGCCTTGCGGAAGAGAAAATCCACGGAAAGATCCTTGGGGAACATTGATTGCAAGTTAAAGGAAGAAGAAAAGAGAAGTAAAATAAAGGAAAAGAAATGTTAAACCTGAAAACAGATGTGGGGCATTGTTTGCACACTTAAAAAAAAAATCTTTATAATCAGAAAATCAGTATCTTGAGGTTAAATGTCACCAGCAATGTGAATTCCTGGTTTTATAAACCAAGTGTCCAGATTTCTCCTTATTATGAGTTACATTCTGAACTTTATGGGCTATTGTAAAGTTATAGTGTGATTTTGATGCCTAATTGCATAGATGTTTTAAAAAAATGTCTGAATAGAAAGTGGGTAAATTTCATTCTTCCATCTCTGGAACTGAATATAAATTTGGTGAAATATCTATTCTAGAGCAAAACAACTTTAAAATCAATTAACAATAGCCAACTGATAAGGTATCTTTAGGGCTATGACAATACAGTACACATTGTATGATAGAAGAAAGGGAGTAATGAAATAATTACCTTTCCTAGGCCCTAATTTTCACTCTATATTCTAGTACAGTTCTAAAAACTACAAGACCTTTTAAAGGTATCAGTCTTTCACTGATAAGAACATGCTACAATATTCACAATATTTTACTGCAGAAGTGGCAAGATCTCAGGTACATTAATTACATCAGTTCTCATAAATGTATATATCTCTCCCCTATAATGCCTTCATTGAAGAGGAAATTATTCCTTTCTAAGTGTGCTCAAAGAATGCCCAGAAGCTAATGCTTTACCAGTGATAGAAAAGTGCCTACATTAATGTTCTGAAACTAGGTAGGATCTTAATAATGACACAGAGTGTACCAGGGAAGGCTGACATGTGATGACCAAGACAGTAAATTGTATAAATACTTTCCTTCTGAGCATCCCTTGACTGGCTACTACACTATGTAGCATGACAATGAATACAGCTGTTGGAATATCCTCTAGAAAGCTCTCCAGATTTTTTTTTTCTCATTAGAAGAGGAATATATAAAAGATTCTGAGGAACTATGGGAAGGATTTTTCAGCTGCCTTTTTCTTTACCAAGTTCAGCACATGACTCTTCATGATTACATCAGCCAAACTAAGTGGTAGTTGTGGGAATTAAGAAAAATACTTACAGATGATTAATAAATGACTAAGACTAAAAGACTCTTCAGCATGTTTGGATAAACTATGAGGAGAATCAACATTCTCCTATCATATTCATCTACCAAAGATGGTAATAAAGAAAAGATGGGGATCTTCGCAGCAATGATCTATGTTCCTAGAACTGAAATTTTCTTTTCTTCCTATGAAAATCTTTGGTATTTTATTTTCATTCTTTTTTTTCTTTATTAAGAATTTTTTGTTCATTTTACATACAAACCACAGATAGGTCACCCCACCACCACCACTAACCACAGTACCAAGATCAATCAACCTTTGTGGAATTCAAAAATAGCAGAATAGAACATTAAACAGAATTGATAATCTAGAGCACAAGGTTGTTTCATACCCCCAAAACATCACACTTTGGCTATTGTTGCTACTGAAGTTTGGCTGGGATAAAAGTATGTGATGATGACTTTCTCAGCGCTTTTCTCTTGCTGGCTCTTTCCAGGTTGGTTCCAGAAGTGGAAGAAACCCAATAAAATGAACTCCAGACCTTAGTCTAGGTTGGTTTAAAAAAAAAAAAGCAACTATGGCAAATACAGATAAAACTATTAGAACCCATTAAGCATCTCCATGAAGGAGTCAAAGCAAATGGATACTCTTGTAAGACAGCTGCAAGAATTTCTGTCTTCGTGATCTCCTGCACTTTCTTCCTAATGGTCAGTTCTGGAAACGCTAGTAGCTACCTCATAAACCTGTTGTGCTTCAGTTGGCTGACTTAGCTTAGACTCTTCATGGAAATGACGACCATGGATATATTTTTCCATTATGTAGCCAAACTGCAGTTAATGAGAGGACCTCCATGCACCAAACTTTAGCTTGAGAGGAACCAAGAGAGAAATAAAAAGATGCAACTTAGTAGAAGAAAAAAAAATAAAGGATCAGAGGGTAGCAGAATAAAGAAATTCAAAGTGAAGAATAAATAAATCACATACTGATATCAATAAAAGGGAAAGCAACAGGATCAGAAAGTTTTAGGGAATCAACTTTAGCTATTAAAAACTGAAAAATGCTATAGATTTTAGAGGACTCCTGCTTTCAACCTAATAGCAAACAGAGTATTCAATGACTAATAAGCAAAAGCAGATGGTGTAAAATAGAAAGGGGTAAGAAGAAAGTTCCATTCATTTAAGATAAGATTCTGATGAAGACAGAGCTTTCTTGTAGGAACTGACTCAAGCAGTTATAAAAAGAACCTACCTTAGAAACAGTTATTTTGTAATACGTGGACATAAAATGATTCTTTATAGATTAGCACATAGTTACCATTCACAGCTTGTTCAAATTTATTTCAGAGCTCCATTACAAAAACCCAGCAATTTGGTGTTTGCACAAATGTGAAAATTCAATCCAAAAGACTAACCAGTCATTACCAGGTGCCAGGATCAGAACAACTGGTTGGTTGATCCTTCCAAAACCCCTGTCACAATGGCATTTGTAAATGGCAAAAACTACTAGTCATTAATGGCCCCTCTCATATCTTACTACTTCTAATTTTATCAGATCCAAATCACCTCCTTTCACAATATAATAAAAAGCTTAGAGTTCTATATTAGAAGAGGTAAAAATCGCCATGTAATCTTAAAATCAATTGCTTGCTTGCTTGCTTGATTGATTGATGATTTGCAAAGAAGGGTTTTGTCTTACAGTTACTGAAGGATGGGGAAGGCTGATAATATTATCATCTGCGTATAGAAAGCATGGAGAGAGAACAGGAAATAAGGTCAGGCTCTAAACCTTCAAATCCAGCCTCCGCTAACATGCTTCCTCAGCAAGGCTGCAGCTCCTACAGATATCATAAGTTTTCCCAAACAGCCCCACCAACTGGTGAACAAGTGTTCAAATATATGAGCCTATTTGGGATATGTGTCATTCAAACCACCACATTCTAATCACTAACCCCCATAGGCTCATAGCTACTTCATGATGCAAAATGTAGTTAGTTCAGCCTTTAAAATTACCATAGTCTTTAATAGTGTCAATGTTATTCAAAGGCCCAAAGTCTCTTCTCAAAGTAGTATTTTTTCTGTGATCTCCTCTAAAATTAAAAGCAAAACAAAATAAACAAACTTTCTAGAGGGCTGGAGATGTAGGTCAGCAGCTAAGGGCACCGCTCTTACAGAGGAATTGAGTGCAGTCCACAGCATTCTCTTCGGGGTCTGTGAGCATCTGTGACTCCAGTTCCAAGGAGATCTAAAGTTTCTGCCCTCTGTGGGTATACGCACATTCACACAGAGTCACACTTGCACACATAATTTAAAATGACATCCCATACACAATGTTTTCTGTTGACTATATTGTAAATTCCTTAAAGGAAAGAATTATACTGTGTACATCATCAACTGACTTAAGTGTTATTCCTCCATTACTCTTAAATTCAATGTTTTTCAAGTTCTGAGGACACAGACAGATTCTTTGACAAAATATCACATGAATGTCCCCTAGTCCTGTTTCTGATGGTCTGCTTACCCGTTGATAACTCAGAAATGAGGAGGCCTCTACTGTCTAATATCTCAGCATACTTATCTTCCAAGTTCCCACTGAAATGGCCCATTCAGCTCTGCTTCTAAAATTCAGGGGACTTTCTTAAGCAGTGCTCCAAATTCTCCCACAGAATATAGTTGAAAAGCATAAAAGTCACCTGGTCGTATTTATCAGAACAACGCCCCATTCCTATGTTACTAATTCTGTATTAGCTACTGTCTTAGGGTCTCTACTACTATGATAAAACATCATGACCAAAAGCAAGTTGGGGTAGGAAAAGGTTTTTATTTATTATAACCTCAATCATAGTCTATTGAGGGAAGCTAAAACAGGAAACCAATGTTGTCAGAAACAGAGAGGCAGGAGCTGACGCAAAAACCATGAGGACTGTATATTGACTTGTGCCTCATGGTTTGCTCAGCCTGCTTTCTTAGAGAACCCAAGACCATCATTAGACTTAAAGCCTACCTTACTATCCCCCTTTTAAGGTCATAACTCTTTTTTTTGGGGGGGGGGCGTTCAAGACAGGGTTTCTCTGTGTAGCTTTGGAGCCTGTCCTGGACCTCACTCTGTAGACTTAGGCTGGCCTCGAACTCACAGAGATCCGCCTGCCTCTGCCTCCTGAGTGCTAGAATTAAAGGCGTGCGCCACCACTACCCAGCTCAAGGTCACAACTCTTAGCATTAGAAGTTGTTTCACATAATGTGGGAAAGACGCACTTGAATCATCCCTGGAATAATTCCATAGTTTAAACATTTACATTTTTATTCTTGATGGGGCATTATTCATCAAAAATCAAGGCACATACTTTTCTTAAAATTAAGTAAGTTTCCTAGTGACACTAAGTCTATATTCCTACAGGACAGCAGTAGGATGGAATTGAATAACACTATACCTTTAGACAAGTCACTGCACTATTTTTCAGAGTAGTGAATACTAAGCAATATCAGCATCATAACTGTGTGCTGGTGGGGACAAGGAGACAACAGAAAGACTTCTGGAAGACACAAAATTTACTTCTAAGCCATGGACAAGACATCAAACCTAGTTTTGGATATCCTAGCATCAGTGGTCATTAATGTCGCTTGATTTAAATGTCTCTATAGTTGTAGGTACAATGAAATATGTAGTATTCAGTTATTTGTAGTAATATTTTTACTCTCTAGTGAAAGGTAAGTGGACAATGAATATAACCAGTAAAAAGACAGATGTTCTATAGGGTATTTTTAAGATGCCAGGTAGAAACAAAGTGGCCAGAAAAAGGCAAGAGAGATACATGGAAAACAGATAATGATTGCGTTCAGGAGGTATATAGACTCACTAAAAAGACTTAAGCAACAAATTGACATATAACTAAAAGGAAGAGAATGAATTTGTGCAGAGTCAAAGAGGTAAGTTAGAATACGGGCAGTCATTCAGTCTTACTGATGGACACCTGTTACATTACCTTTTGTCCACTGATAGCAATATTGCCACAATTCTAATGGATTTAAATACCACACCCACATTTCATTTCTGTTGGTTTGGAGTTTAAAATGACTTAGTCACTTAGCCAAGCCACTCTTGGCTCCCCAAAACTATCCAATTGCTTTGCAAATTCAGGAATTTTAGGTCAGTTGTGTAAATTTTTATGCAATATTTATTTATGACCATACAGTTCCTATATATACAGAAATAGATGAGAGAAGAAAATTCTACACTGTGGATACTGCATGAGAAGACATTTTTTAATTACCAAAAAGAGATAATCAAAGAATGACCTCATTTCCCAGCAGCACTAACAACATATATTAGTCACAGTCTTGGCATATGAGCCACACTAGAGCCCTGGAACTTCACTTGTAAGTGGTTAAAACCAAGCACATCATTTCAACATGTCACAGTTATTTGACATTTCAAGAAACGGATCACCAATTAGTATAAGCAATCTAGCCAAAACCTGACGAAGTTCTTCCAAATTATTTCCACCTTGCCACACTGTTGTGTGTCCCAACTTTCTACTTTTCCTATGTATTTCCCAAGTGTGTTATTATTCAGGGAGATCAAAAAGTCTCTTCAGGTCATTCACAGACTCCCCATAAGCTTTTGCAGTATCCTAGGAGTTAATAGGAATAAATTGAGAATCATTCATTATTTTTCTAAGTTCAAATTCTCAAGCGTTGGTCCAACAACAGACCGCAACACATTTCTCAACAGTCATTCAGGTCAAGTATCATTTTAAAATGAATTGCCAGATGATTACTAATGTATAATAATGCAAATGGTTATTTCATTGGCACAGAGATTTCTTGAGGACAGAAATTTAAATTTTAAATGTATACTTGATCACAAATGTGTTACATCAGACAGGCAAACCAAATTGGCCCACATGAACACCACCCAGAAGGTGAGTTCAAACTGGAGACAGAATGCTGCCTACTGGCGTGTTGGCACTACACAGAACAGCTGCCAAACAGCTTCCTGCTCACGTTCCTTATTAGAGCTGTTATTTTCTCCAGCTTGCTGCTCCTTCGGGCAAGACACATGGGCCAGAAAAACAAGTACTGCTTTTAGTCAAAAGTATATACTTGGCTACAAAAACATAATGGACGTGTCTAACAACGTGTAAGAAAGCCTTGTATTACTAATTGTAACATTAATAAGCATAATAATAGGATTATGATGACATATAAAAATAACTATTTTCCTGGAACATGGGGGTAAGTTGGGCTACTGCACAATTGTCTATCATCCTTGCTTTTCTCGTCTTCATTTTATAAAAGAAACTAGAGCTCAGAAATAGTCAAATGTTTTAACCCAAATTTCCCACTCGTAAGGGTCAGAAGCAGAAGATATTTTCTTTGAAATATTTAAAGGTTCACTGGTGGCCAATTTCATCCTAAAGATATCTTTAAAAAAATGTCTAAACAATAATCTGAACAAACTGTTTGGAGTAAAGGAGAAATCCTTCGAAGAGAGTTTTCGTTTCAGACTCGGTTGCTAATGTCTGGGTTTTATATTGTCACAGATAGACGGCAAGGGAAATCACACTCATCGTGTGGCTGCAACCCCTCATCATGTAGCACTGGAAGAATGAGTTGGGTGCTTTGTAACTGGTCTATCTAGTCTTTCATCTCCCTACAGTGCATTCATTCTGTTAACTATCTGAGATGATTATGTTTCTCAAAGTTTAAAATCATCTTGGTCTGGTTATTTTATAACACCTTGCTTCCCTTTATTCTCACCCCTCCTGTAGTGCATGATTGCTTCCTGGTTGTCACCTGTAGTGAACAACACTTGCCCACGAAACTGGTGACTCCTGTCGCAGTAACTCCCCTCCCCCGCTCCCTCTCCTCTTGCTTGTCTTGAATTCTGGACACATCATCACGCCATTACAAATATTGCCTGTGGGAAATGAGAAAGCAGAGCCATTTGTGTGCTACACCAACTGACGCTCCAGATGACAGCCAACTGCATAACATTTAGGCTGATACAATAAACAGAAACCACATTGAGGCTTCCATGCGTGGAGAAGAATTGCCAGCATATGTTCGCTATGCCTTTCTTAATCAAAGGTGCTTAGCTTATTTTATATATTTTTTATGTATCGCGTTCTACCCCCCAGAGGGTTACGGTGGTGTGAAGCACAAGATAAGCATGGAGAGTGGGAAATGGGCACATTGCTATGTAAAAGTATTGCAACTTTAATTTTTTTTTATTCATTATGTAGTGCCAGTGCACTTAAATAACCTGCAATAATACAGACTATTCATAAAGACATTGCCTACCACATGTCTATAGAGCCCTCCCTATTTTTTTCTTTATGTCACTATTGGTTAGACAAAAGATCCACAGAAGACTTGGGAAGTATTTCACACTCCCTTGTAGTTATTGTCATTTCAATACCATCCATGGAACTTTGTGGGAAAAATAATTATGCTTTAGGCTACTTATTAAGTGATTTTTCCATTGCTCCAAATCAATCTCGCCCAACTTTGCTTTTTTTATGAGGCTCTGAGAACCAATATTTTTAACATAAACTGTGGCCATGTTACACTGTGGATAATACAGAAGACTAAAAGCTAGGTGGGTTAAACTGGTGGGAGCCAAAAGGAGTATCTAGCTCTTGCCTGTCCTTCACTGGTTTTTCATGAATTTCCCGACTATTGGGAGAATCATGTCAATTGGCTTCTTCATCCCAGCAGAGGCAACTTGTTCCTCTTTGACAAGAGAAGACTGAGAAGTTAGAGATACCAAGGGAAGCGTACTCCTTCCCCAGCCTCCCTATGTACTATTTCCAAGATTCTCATCTACCTTATTTTCTTGGTCAGCCCATATTGCTCTCAGTTCTCAAAGAAGAAAGTAACTGTGTCCCATTCTCAGTTTTTCTAGCACTCTTAGAATTATCTTCACCAAGATCAACACCATCTGTCCCCGAAAGGATGTCATGTGTTAAGGCATTGGTCTCCTCATCTCTAGCCTGCTGTGAGATGTTCTGTATGGCAAATGTGTTGCTGATTAGTCAATAAATAAAACACTGATTGGCCATTGGCTAGGCAGGAAGTGTAGGCGGGACAAGGAGAAGAATAAAGCTGGGAAGTGGAAGGCTGAGTCAGAGAGACACTGCCAGCCGCCACGATGAGAAACAGCCTGTGAAGATGCCGGTAAGCCACGAGCCACATGGCAAGGTATAGATTTATAGAAATAGATTAATTTAAGCTATAAGAACAGTTAGCAAGAAGCCTGCCATGGCCATACAGTTTGAAAGCAACATAAGTCTCTGTGTTTACTTGGTCGGGTCTGAGAGGCTGTGGGACTGGCAGGTGAGAGAGATTTGTCCTGACTATGGGCCAGGCAGGAAAACTCTAGCTACACTAGCCTTGGGTACTGTATTGGAAGATGGTGGTGCATTTAAAAGGAGAGGTCCCCTACACTGTGCAAAGATAGGATTGTCCAAAAGGAAAAGAATGGTGACCAAATAACAACCTTAATTCAAGGTGTCAGCAGGGGAGAAAATGTAAGTAGGAGTGAGAATGGTAAATTAAACCTCTACAGAGGGAAAAGGGGAAAAAAGTCCAAACAAACAAATCCCCAAGACACTTGGGAGGGTTATATGAAGACTGCTACAGCATGTCCTTCTAAAAGTGCATTCTCCAGAGCTTGCCTATTGCCATCATTAATATCCTAGGCTAGGAACAGATGCTGGGAAGCCCTGTGAAGCCAGCAAAGGGCGAGGGAAACTGAAGGGGTGAGTAATACAATAAAAGTTGAGAAGTGCTAGACTCATGAGGCTGTTTATTCTGCAGCAATTTCATCACAGAGCAAGCTGATCGCTTTTCTAATGCCTTAAATCAAGCAGCAGGTATCTGTGGCCTCAGAATGAGAAATATTCAGCATTCGCCAACTTTTAGACTTGAAACATTGCGGGCACAGGGGTGGATGATTCCTCAGGGTGATTTCTTTCCCAGCGTTTTCCTTTCTCTACCTTTATAATCAAAAAAACTAACAGAAATAAAAATTCTGGTTCTATTATGTCCTGTTGTGGACTTCACTGCCTTCCTTCTGATGAAAAAAAAAAAATCAAGCCAGCTTTTATATTCTTAGTGTGCATTTCAGTCCAAACAAATGTAAAGACTTTGGTATCATTTACACTCTCTTAACCCTTCTTTATCATTTTATTTTTCCTAATAGAGGTATAAAAGAAAGATTCAAGGTAAAAACTAACAAGGATTATGGTCCTCTTATTTCTCTTGATAAATAGTAGATTTTAAGCGTTGTTGGCATTACCTCAGGAGAAGTTTCCAGAAGAAAGTGCCCTGAACTCCAGATTTACACAGCCATAAAATTTCAGTATGGGAAGGAAAGTAGAAAGTTCACCTGAACAAAGGGGCAGAAAATACCCTTCCATAAAGAAGCAGGTAGCAAATACTGCTGGCCTTAAAAGCCACCATCAGAGTGTCACTGTTAACTCTGCCTGCAAAGTGTGAAGGAGCTGTATAGAATACTGAAGTACGGCTGTTTTCCAGTGAAGTTTTACTTATAACTGTAGGTAACACCATAGATTAGAAACAAGGGCTAGAATTTGGCAACAACTGACCCCGTCTCTCCAGCCATGATGGAAAAAAATAAAATGTAAACGAGAACTCATAAGCTGGGCACTGAAAGAGGGTCTATTATTATTATGATAAGGAGTATAAAGACTCCAAAAGAAAAAAACCAAAAGATCCCTCCTTCCAACCACTGGTTAAACACCCAAAGTAAATGAAACCAATATGCCGAAGAGATATGTGTCCCATGTGATGGACAGCATTATTCACAATAACCAAGATACGGAATTAAGTGTCCAGTGATGGATGTATGTGGAAAGAAATGTGACACAAAAGAGAACTACTCACCTAATAAAAGTGGCGGAATACTGCCATTTGTGATAACATAATGATCTTGGAAGATCCTTGCTCTGAAATATGAAACTTCAAACATGTTTATTATAGCATTATAGATCAATAAAATAAATATCCAATGATATGGCAAATATTTCAAAGTATGGTAGATCTTTTTGTATCTACTGTATTCATTTAAAACTCTGGTAACAGAATTGTTACAAGACTCCCCTGAATATAGCATTAAAAAGCAAATTATCACCCTCTCGAGGGAGGTTCTTCTGCATCACCTCACCCCATGTCCACTACCTCTCTGAACATTCATAAGGACTTCATAAAGCAGACTTATATTGACTCAGAAATCCTTCCATAATCTGGGAGATAACATCATATCTATTTGTCTACAGCTGCCATACTGGAGGTTTGTCCTCCCCATCACACTGTGCACAATATTTGGTTCCAGCCTGGCTGGCTCATGCTTTTCCCAGGTCCATCTGTGTTATTCTGAGCTTCCTAACAATAACTTTCACAGCTGGCAACATCTCTTTCTATAGTTTAAGCTGCTCCACCTGTAACTTTATGTAAGGTTCTAAAGCTTTTTAATCCTAAGTGTTTGAGGCTTCCATACAATTATTTATTTCTTCAGAACACTATCCTAGGGGTAAATCAATATTCTAATAAGAGACTAGGTGTAGACAAGTTTCTAAATGGTCTTATTAAATAAAAAACACGGAGCCAAATACAGGGGTAAAAGCCTTAGAGATCAGGGAAATAGGAATAGCCACCAACCAACCTTTCCTCACCAGCTCTGCAGCTTCCAAATGCAAGCTACTTCCTATCTACCCATGCCTTTATATGCCTTGCTTTTCCGTGCTCTCATTGGCTCTTAGCCCAGCTACCTCACTTCCTTGTCACTGCCTGTCTGTACAGACCTTCAGGTCTCTGTGGTTGGTACTGGGATTAAAGGCATGTGTCACCACACTTAGCTCTGTTCCCTAGGATGGCCTTGAACACACAGAGACACTGCCTGCTAAGTGATGGGATTAAGGGCGTGTGCTGCCTAACTTTGTTTATTTAAAATGGCTGGCCTTTTCCCCTTGATCTCCAAGCAAGCTTTATTTATCAAAGCAGAAATAAAATATCACCACAGCTAGGTCTCGTGGTTATAACAAACTCCAGACTCAGGCAGTTCAGAGTGGATGGGTAGCCCTTTTACCTGGTGTGACCTGGGAAAGACGGTGCATCTCTCTGCGCCTGTTTTGTTGCCTGTGCTAAATGATTAGTGTAACAGTGTCGACCTTATTGGAAGTTACATTGAGATTAAATGAATTAATAAACGTAAAAAAATCTTAAAATAATAACTGGAAAATACTAAGCTGTACTACATGGCGATAGTAATTAATTCTGAAATGATAGATTTTCTTGCCTGCCAGTGTCCTAGAAAAATCTCAGCATTATTATTCTAGTACACAAATAATAATAATACATAATTGGCTGGAGCCAGTTAGAGATTTCGACTGGGATGACATGGGAATTATTAAAAAACTAAATACAATATCCCTTAATATCAATGGACTTAATTCACCTATAAAATGACACAGGCTAACAGAATGGATATGAAAGCAGGACCCATCTTTCTGCTGCATACAAGAAACACATCTCAAATTCAAAGATAGACACTACCTAAAAATAAAAGGCTGGGAAAAGTCTAATCAAATGGTCTTAAGAAGCAAGCGGGTGTAGCCATCCTAATATCCAGCAAAATAGACTTCAAACTAAAATCAATCAAAAGAGATCAAGAAGGGCATTACATACTCATCACAGGAAAGATCCATCAAGATGAAGTTTCAATTGTGAACATTTATTCCCCAAACACAAGGGCACCCACATATGTAAAAGAAACATTACTTAAGCTTAAATCACATATAAAACACCACACATTAATAGTGGGAGACTTCAACACCCCACACTCACCACTGGACAGATCTGCCAAATCGAAACTTAACAGAGAAATAAGGGACTTAACTGATGTCATGACTCAAATGGACTTAATTGATATCTACAGAACATTCCATCCTAACGAAAAAAAAAATACCTTCTTCTCAGCACCCCATGAAACCTTATCTAAAATCTACCACATACTCAGTCACAAAGCAAATCTCAACAGATACAAAGAAAATTGGAATAACCACCTGTGTTCTATCAGACCACCATGGTTTAAAGTTAGATTTCAGCAACAAAAATTACAGAAAGCCTACAATATCATGGAAACTGAATAATGCTCAACTGAATCACCAACGGGTCAAGGAAGAAATAAAGAAAGAAATTAAAGACTTCCTAGAGATCAATGAAAATGAGTATATCACATACCCAAACTTATGAAACGCTATGAAAGCAGTGCTAAGAGAAAAATTCATAGCACTAAATGCCCACATAAAGAAGTTGGAGAAATCTCAACACTAGTGACTTAACAGAACACCTGAAAGCTCTAGAACAAGAAGAAGCAAAGTTACCCAGGAAGAATAGATGCCAGGAAATAATCAAATTGAGAGCTGAAATCAATAAAATAGAAACAAAGAGAACAATACAAAGAATTAATGAAACAAGGAGTTGGTTCCTTGAGAAAAATCAACAAGATAGACAAGCCCTTATCCAAACTAACCAAAAGGCAGAAAGAGAGCATCCAAATTAACAAAATCAGAAATGAAAAGGGAGACATAACAACTAACACTGAGGAAATCCAGAGACTCATCAGGTCATACTTTAAAAACCTCTACTCCACAAAACTGGAAAATCTAAAAGAAATGGATAATTTTCTGGATAGGTACCCCATACCTAAGTTAAATCAAGACTAGATAAACTTTAAATAGTCCAGGAACCCCCTAAGGAAATAGAATCAGTCATTAAAAGTCTCCCACCCAAAAAAAGCCCAGGACCAGATCGTTTCAGCACAGAATTCTACCAGATCTTCAAAGAAGAGTTAATACCAATACTCTTTAAATTGTTCCACACAATAGAAACAGAAGGAACATTACCAAACTCCTTCTATGAGGCTACAATTATCCCAATTCCCAAACAAAGATGCAACAGAGAAAGAGAACTACAGACCAATCTCCCTCATGAACACTGATGCAAAAATACTCAATAAAATACTGGCAAACAGACTCCAAGAACACATCAAAACAATTATCCACCAAGAACACATCAAAACAATTATCCACCATGATCAAGTAGGATTCATCCCAGGGATGCAAGGGTGGTTCAACATACAAAAGTCTGTCAATGTAATACACCATATAAACAAACTGAAAGAAAAAAAAACACATGATCATCTCACTAGATGCTGAAAAGGCCTTTGACAATATCCAACACCCCTTCATGATAAAGGTCTTGGAGAGATTAGGAGTATAGGGAACATACTTAAACATAATAAAGGCAATTTACAGCAAGCCAACAGCCAACATCAAATTAAATGGAGAGAAACTCAAAGCAATTCCGCTAAAATCAGGAACAAGGCAAGGCTGTCCACTTTCCCCATAGTTATCAATATAGTACTTGAAGTTCTAGTCAGAGCAATAAGACAACATAAGGAGATCAAGGGATACAAATTGGAAAGGAAGAAGTCAAACTTTCACTATTTGCAGATGACATGATAGTATACTTGAATGACCCCAAAGAGTCAACCAAGGAACTCATACAGCTTACAAACACCTTCAGCAACATAACAGGATACAAGATTAACTCTAAAAAAATTAGTAGCCCTCCTATATACAATTGACAAACAGGCTGAGAAGGAAATCAGACATACACCGCCCTTTACAATAGCCACAAATGATATAAAATACCTTGGGGTAACTCTAACTAAGCAAGTGAAGGACCTGTATGACAAGAACTTTAAGTCCCTGAAAAAAGAAATTGAAGAAGATGTCAGAAAATGGAAAGATCTCCCATGCTTATGGATAGGCAGGATTAACATAGTAGAAATGGCAATCTTACCAAAAGCAATCTACAGGTTCAATGCAATCCCCAACAAAATACCAACACAATTCTTTACAAACCTGGAAAGAACAATACTCAACTTCATATGGAAAAACAAAAAATCCAGGATAGCCTAAAGAATCCTGTACAATAAAACAACCTCTGGAGGCACCACGATCCCTTATCTTGTCTAGCTATAGGCCAGTCAGCTTCTTTATTAAACTGTAGAGCTACAGTAATAAAAACAGCTTGGTACTGGCATAAAAAAACTAAATACAAAACTGAATATAATATGTAATTATAATTCCAAAAACTTATTTACATGCATGGGAAACATATTGGAAGGAAAGATAAAATTATGTTAACAGGCATTTAATACAAGAAACCCATGGATGTCTGAGAAGAAGACTTACTTAAGGAACGAAATGGGGAGCACACACTCAAGAATACAAAATGAAGCAAAGCCATTGCCTCTTCATCTCCCAGGGAAAGATGGGAAAAACTCCAGACCAGTTCACTGAACCATACCTACATCAGAAAACTTTCCATGTCCACCAGAGCTTGGGAACCCCTCTTCCCTTTTAAGAGGTCACTTCAGCAGGCAAGAATCAGCACCTCTATGGGGCTAGCTAAATCCAAGGTCATGTACAGGAGGCATCTCTGAAGTGAGATTGTGGGTCATTTTAATTTTTTACATAATTTTTAAATTTTAAATAAGCAAGGGTAACTTTAAATTCTAACTTTGACTATGAATTAGTTGGCATATAACTTATTTTAAATAATGAATATAAATATATTTTGGTTTAAATGAGAATTCAAATGAGGAAAACCATTGGACTGTTATATACTATATTAATATAAGAATTCAAGTTATTTAATTAAGAGATTTTTTAACATCTTTTTTGGCAATATTTTCAAAAACTCAGAGGTTCACTTACACTTACGACATCAGAGGAAACTAAACAAGATTCCTATTTCTGAAGGAACATCATAGACCAGTGTTTGATTTATGCCTGCTAGTGTGAGATGACATCCACAAAAAGGAGACTGGGAGAGCTAAAAAGATTCCACCATCACAAAAGTTCATTGTAGATATGTTATGATTCTGGCATTGGATTAGGTATTAGTAATATAAGGGGCAAAAGACACATCATTATTCTAAAAACATCATGTTAGAGAATTTGAAGACATTCTCAAGTGTATTTGTGTCTTGGTCCTTCTGCAAAATAATCCTAACTATGGCCATTCTTGCTTTTTCACATTCTTATTAATTGACTGGAATGTTGTGTTGTGAGGTAACTCCTTCAAAGAGCACATGGACTCTTTCTGGAAGCCAATAGAAAGCCTTCATTTGTTGGCCGGCTGACTACACGAGGAACTTTCCCAAATCATGTAGCCATGAGCCTTTCCATTCTTGGCTTTATAGGCACAAAAACCGTATCCTGGTTGATACACTTCAATCAGTAAGAACAGTTAGCAATTAGAGGAACTACAGGAATCAAAAGCAAGGATTTTACTTTTAGGGACTTTCCAGAACTATGGACTATGATGGATAAGGTCTTTGTTTGCCTTTCAGCAGGTGTTGCAGTCTACACGCTGAGCTTTTAGGTCAGAATGGTGCCTTGGTGCTTCTAACACAGCATCAGTTTTGCTAAGATCTGGAGGCCTATTACAGCTGAACACATATCACACACACACACACACACACACACACACACACACACACAGACACACACAGTTGTCTATTAAAATTGGTAGAAAGGTGTGGAATATTCCTTTATACTGTCACGGGATTGGCTTAATAAAGAAGCTGACTGGCCTATAGCTAGACAAGATAAGATTAAGTGGGGAAACCAGACTAAGAGGATGCTGGGAACAAGAGGGAGGAGTCTCAGGATTACAAGGAAACAGGGAGAGAAGGAGATGAACTTGCCGTACTGAGAAAAGATACTGAGCCATGTGGCAGAGTGTAGATAAGAAATATGGGTTAATTTAAAACATAAGCATTAGCTAGGAACAAGCCTGAGCTATTGGCCTATCATATATAGCTAGTACTAAGTCTCAGCATGGTTATTTGGGAAGTGGCTGGCAAGTTAGAAAAGTCTGCCTGCAGAATGATCATGAAATCTTAGCTATATTCCCCTAGTTCACTGCTCAGGTTCCGCTCTCAGAGATCCTATTATATTCAGCAACTAGATGGTAAGTATGAAAAGGAATACACAAGAGTGTAATCACATTAAATAGAATGATTTTATTAATTCCTACTATAGTTTTCTAAACTCATAAAAGAACTTATCCTTCTTTGGTCTTCCCTTCATTTTTCTCATAGTCAGTTCTAAAGAACATGATGCTTGGCTTTTGGGAATCTGTGGGATAGATAACCAGTAGTTTTCTATTTACTTGACTAATTACCACACTACCTTTCTTCAAATTCATACAACCAAAAGAAGTCAAGGAATCTCCAAACAAGGTAGTTTAAGGGAGGCCCAGAGGATCACACTTCACTGACTGCAGAAACAAATCAAGTCAGAGGACATAACTTGCTTCACAGAAGCACAAAGCCTAGATAGGTCTCGATGCATTGACCAAAGTCCCATTTGTTCCACGCATTTACTTGCTTTGTGAACTCAGTAGTTTTAACTTGTCTCTAAGCTTTACAGACCCAAGCACAAAATGGAAGATTTAATAAATGCATCTTTATTATAAGACAACGTCCTTTTTAAGTTTATCTAAATAGTCTTTCAATATCCATAAACTACCACTTATCTCCAATGGAGTTATAAAACTGTGCTGGAGAAATTAAAGACATGGACTGGAAGGAGTGACTGCAGGCTCAACCATTAAAGTGTTTGCTGCATATACATGAGGATCTGAGTTCAATGCCCAGCCAGAGGTGATGACACAAATTCAAAATCCCATCCATGGAGGTAGAGACAGGAGATCCCTGGATCTTGCTGGAAAGCAAAGCCTAGCCTAATCCACAAGCCCCAGCTCACAGTGAGAGACCTGGTACCAAAGCCAATAAAGAGAAAAACACAATGGAATGACACCTGAGACTGGCCCTGGCCTTGACACATACATAGGTATGCATACACCTCCTAACACGAGCTGGGGGATGGGGAATATATTCACATTCTTCTTGAGCAAAGTCTGGGTATCTTATGCCCTGTGTAGTTTAAACCCAATGTCAGGGAAAACTAAATAAAGACTCTTCATAGATTCACAGAAGAGATTTTTATCTCTGTAACATCCTGTACTTCATAAGTGTCTCTAATATCCCTAAACATAGATAGTCCATGATGACTGAGACCCAAGGTCTGAAAGGCATAGCCTCCCTGAGGGGTATCATGTCAGGTATGTTTATTATGGATTGAAAACGCAAATGTATGATTTTAGCAATCATCAGTGTACAGGAACCAGCAAACCATGCTTAAATGCCTCCTTTGCTCTGGACCAGTGAAGCATTTCTGACTTTGGAGGAAGGGATTTGAGAAATGTGCTTGAGATCCCTAACCCCTCGCTGCTTTGTCTGATTGTTTTAATGGCCTCATTCTCATGACCATGTAGCAAACATAGATACAAGGTGAGATCCCTACTCCCACCAACCTACTTTTGTAATCCATCTTACGTGTGAATGCAGAAATATTTCAGAATCAGTATGTTTTACAGAAATTGTAATGATTCAATTGGGGATGAATGAATCTTCCTGAGAAGGAGAAATAGAATAGATTTTTCCATTAGCCTGGGGGCAGATGTGGATGGGAACAGGAAGGATTAGGTTATGGGAACTTGAGGGAGAGAGTACTGGGAGAGAGAACTCCCAGAATCCATAAGCGTGACCCCAGCAAAGAGTCCTAGTGATGGAGGATACAGAACTTGAACTGGCCATTTTATGCAACCAGGCCAGTGTCTAGCATAATTGTCACTGGGAAGGTTTCATCCAGCAACTGATGGAAGCATGTGCAGAGACTCATAGCCAAACATTAGGAGAAGTTCATGGAATCCTGCAGAAGAGAGCAAGGAAGAATTCTAAGAGCCAGACACCACAAGAAAATGGCCCACAGAATCTATTAACTGGGCCCAGAGGGGCTCACAGAGATTGAACTGACAATTAGGGAGCCTGTATGGGTCTGACCTTCTGACGTACTTCTTCTGTGAGTATGTTATGGTTTCATAGCTTGGTATTCCTGTGGTACTACTAACAGGAGGAGCAGGGGTTGTCTCTGACTCTTTTGCCTGCTTTTAGGGCCCTTTTCCTCCTATTGGGTTACCTTAAGATGAGGGAAGGTACCTAGTTATATTATAACTTGTTAGCCATGTTTGATTGATATCACTAGGCCACCTGCCCTTTTTCTGAAGAGGAAGGAGGAGGAGTGGATCTGGGGGAGAGGGGATGTGGGATGGGGGGGTCGACTGGGAGGAGAGGAAAGAGGGGAAATTAAGGTCTGGGATATAATACATTGGGGGGAAAAGGGAATTTTAGCAGTAGTGATCAGATTCTCTTATCTTTTTCTCCTGAAGAACACTTTGGATTGACAAATGTCTTCACAGTGTGTCATAACCATTGCTGAGTCCTACCTTTACATGAGGCAGGGTCCTAAGTAGTACATCGGAGCTATAACAACAGAAAACATAAATAAAATAAAATAAAATAAAATAAAATCTCAAAATTCAATGGTTGATGAATGAGAAATATATTTCTTTTTCTTGCAAGAATCCCCAAAAGATGCCTGTTGGAATAAGATTGGGGAGCAAGTTCTACATAATCAATTAAGGACCCAGAATTACAAAGGCTTTGCCACGATCCAGGCATGTGTCTGTGTCTTCCATTTCCCCTGGAGACGGTGACCCTGGAAGGCCACAAAAGAAAGAGACCATGAAGGCACGGCTTAGCATGCTTTATGCTCCAGCCCTAGAAGAACATCCATCACTCCGGTGATGGCCTAGAGCTTGGTCACATGTCCTTCCCTAACTGCCAAGGAAGCTGTTAAATGCAGTTTAGCCTTATGCTGGGGAAAGGGGGAGAATGGATTTCCAAGGGCAGCTAAAAGTCTTTGCCACAGGCCCTAAAGACGGATGGAACGTTTTTCTAAAGTTATAAGACGAATAATGAAACCATTAGAGAGGTCAGACAAGGGCCTTCAGCAAGTTTCTTTTACTTCTGTGCAAGACAGTATTAGGGCACGGCCAAATGCTCCCTTCACCGACATAGTCCTCTGCGGACTTAGCCGTTCTTTGTTTAAGAGGCTGATGGGGGTACGCGCCCCCTAACCTCCACCTGTCTTTGGCAAAAAGATATGTAGTCCACCCGTATTACCTGGCAGCGGCAGGCAGACTGAAGGTGTGTTCTTTGTCCTTCCAGTGTGCGGCTCAGTCTTTTTTAAATTGTCTGATGAGTGGTGATAAGATCTAAGAACAACATCTTTTTTAATGCTCAGGGCACTTAGAGAAAATGAGATTTTGTTGTTGTTGTTGTTGTTTCCACTCTCTAAAGGAAAAGACAGAAACCACCGGGTAGCAGACATAAACTCTAAATAGAGAAAGATGAGAAACTTAAAAAGAACATTTCTCATGACTATTTTCTCCTTTTGTCATAACTTGTAAAAATTATTCCTTCAATGGGAACAGTATAGTAGGGACAGTGAGTGTCCTGGTTTCGTTCCTGTTGCTGTGACAGATGCCCTGACAAAGAGCAGCAGTTTTGAGGAGAAAGAGTTTATTCCACTTACAGTTTCAGCTCCATCTCCAAGCAAATATCAAAGCAGGGACTCAAACAGCTGGTCGTGTCACATCTACAGTCAAGAGTGAAGAGGAATGAACTCGTGCATGCATGCTGCTGGCTTCTGTTTCTGCTTCCTCTAGCTTTCTCTTGCCCTGCCTACTGGTGCTGCAAACCATGGGTTCACTCTTCCAACATCAGTTAACAACCAGCGAAATCCCCACAGACATACCCAAGGACAACTTGATCGAAATACTTCTTCAGTTGAGACTCTATTCCCAGGTGAATCTAGGTTGTGGCAAGTCGACATTTGATTCTAATTAGCTCAGGGGATAAAGACATGGCTCAGTGGTTCAGAGCACTTACTGCTCTTGAAGACCTGAGTTGGGTTGCCACCACCATGACTGGTGGTTGATAGACACCTGTAACCCCTGCTTCAAGGAATCTGGTCCCCTCTTCTAGCCTCCATAGACACTGCACTCAGGTACACAAACCCTCACACAGATGCATATAAATGCATAAGTTTTAAAAAAAGAAGTCTTTTTTTTTTTTAATTAACCAGCACTAAGACCATTTTTTTCTGTTGAAAGTGGGGGGGGGTGGGATGAGGAACTATCAAAAGGTAAAGACTCAAACTTTTCCACTTTTATGTGGAAATTTTCCAAGGACCCTGTTGTGTAACTATTTCCTCCAAGTAGAAGCCTTAAGATTCAAGAAACGAATGAAACTTACAAGATGTTGGAAGTCCCTGAGACTTTAAAGGATTCTCGTAGCCTCTCTCAAAGGCAGTGTACCAGTTAAGTTTCTGTGACTGTGACAAAATCCGATGATCCAGAGCAAGTTACAGAAGAAAGAATTTATTGGGCTCCAGGTTCCAGAGGTGAAGAGTCGGCCATGGCTGGGAGGCACTGCATCAAACATGGCAACCGCAGCAGGAAGCTGAGAGCTCACAGCTTGAACATTAAGTGTGACAGTGTGCCGCAGAGAGAAAGAGGCGACAGGAAATGGTGTAAGGCTTTTCACCTCAAAGTCTACCCCTCTGATGATTGACTTCCTCAAGTAAGGCTGCACCACCAAAACCTCCCCAACACCACCACCAACTGGGCGGGCTGCCCAAGTGCTCAAATGAGGACAGGTTGTGGGGAGCATTTCTCATTCCAACCTCTACAGGCAGTAAACAACGTATGGGGAGAGGAGATCCTCCAGCATGTTGGTTGTATTGGGATCTCCAAGGATGCAGCTTCCATGACTCATCACCCATGCTGCATTTTGGTGATGGAACTACGTCTGGGTCATCATTGCTCTTTCTGGAAGTAACCCCTCATGATGATTCTGTAAATAATCCCAACAAACTCACTAGTTCACTAAGCTAGATTTGAGTGAACTCATTTCTTTGGTCTGTTGTTGGTGTCCTATCTGGGATGAATAGAAATAAATTTGTCAAAATATTTTTTATTTATTTTTATAAATAATTTATTTATATTTTCTAATAACAAAGCATACTCCCAGTTTTACAAAATTTTGCTCCCCTTCAGTTTTTACAGTAACATACAAATATTCCTTCTCCTGACATTTTCAGACTTTCATTAGTTCTGTTTCCATTCTGCACTTTCTTTCTTCATGACCCTGTTTATTTTCTCATTAGGTTTCTTCCTTCCTCCTCTGTCCCCTGATGGAAAGAAGACTCTCACCCCATTTCCAGCACTCACGACTTGCTGGTCTCTCTGGTGACAGCTGATTTTAGTAAGGCCACGGGCAACAGTGTCACCTTTTTTTTTTTGAAGAGGAACATACACCAAAGTCGCAGCCTAGCCCTGGAGAGGAATATCAAATTTGAACTGGGACAACGTAAGCTGCCCTCTTCTCTAACATAATGCAATTCATTGCTGCTAGCATGGTTTCAGTCAAGGCATCAAGGCGAAAATATGCCTTGGAGTGTCCTCTGTTCTATCCATCTTTGTGCTTTTATTTTCAAATAGTATAGAAGCTCCCAAGCTACATTATAGCTCCTCCGAATCCTTATGAAAGCAAACTTATTTTCTTTTTCTTTCTATAAGGTCTCTTTGATGAAAAGGTTACACTTTGTTTATTTTCGTTTCTGAAGACTCCTACTGCTAGCGTCCATGAGGTAGGAATCAATGTGTCCAAACAAAATGTCTTATTGGGAAGTCGTGCTAGAATGTATGCTCCGTTTCTGTGACAGTGCTGACCTCTAGCGTTCAGAGCATGGATATTTTCTTCCACTTCTGACAACTTGAATTAAAAACTGGAACTCTCCAAAGAAAGGTGATAGCGATTTAGGGATAGCGATGCAATGGGAATACACATGCCACAGTAAGCCATAACTGCGCTCCAAGAGGCAAAGGGGAAGGTTTTTAAGGAAAAATAAGAATTACATCAAATGTTTTGAAACAACAATCCAATCCTGATCGTGATGATTAATGAAAAGA
Source organism: Peromyscus eremicus (assembly GCF_949786415.1). Classification (NCBI taxonomy): domain Eukaryota; kingdom Metazoa; phylum Chordata; class Mammalia; order Rodentia; family Cricetidae; genus Peromyscus; species Peromyscus eremicus. The sequence goes on from NC_081434.1 coordinate 27,109,067, forward strand.
CTGGAAAACGGCCTCAGGTTGAACAGATGGTTACGGGACAAACATTGCTGTACACAGACAGGTTGTGGCATACAGCATTGTGGAGGCCTCCGTGTAAGTGGATGAGTCTGACAGCGTCCTTTGTGATGATTCCAGTTGGGAGACCACGTGTGTGGTCCTCCTTTGTCATCTCGCTTCTTTGTTGTCCGGACAGATGTAGGCAACTCCGGATTGATTCTGGTAGTTTTCACCTTTGACATCTGCAGTCTTATTATTCCTGAGCTATGTTTGTGTGTTTGGTTCTGTAATTACTAGAATCTGACTTTATAAGGTCTGCGTTCAGAGATAAATGATTACACTTTAAGTAGTAAATAGCCCAGTAAATGTTGGTAACTTTGTAAGATGTGAATACGTTTTTTTTTTTTTTTTAAGATATATTCACAAACATTTCCAATTGTTGTCAGACATTTCCTTCGTTAACTCTCTCTCTTTTCTCTCTCTCTCCTTTTCTCTCTCTCTCCCTCCCTCCTTCTCTCCCTCACCCCAACTCTCCCCCAACACGTGTGTGTGTGTGTGTGTGTGTGTGTGTGTGTGTGTGTGTGTGTTCATGTGCCTCTTGCATCAACTTCAGATGTTTATCCTTGGGCACTATTCACCTTGTTTCTTGAGACAGGACCTCTTCCTGCCCTGGAATTCATGGATAAGGCTAGGCTAGCTGGCCAGTAAGCCTTAAGCATCCACTTGTCTCCAACCCACTGGGATTACAAGCATATACTACCACACCAAGGTTTTTGTTGTTGTTATTTGTTTGTTTGTCTGTCTGTCTGTTTGTTTGTTTGTTTCGGAGGGGTCAAGACAGGGTTTCTCTGTAGCTTTGGAGCCTGTCCTGGATCTCTCGCTGTAGACAAGGCTGGCCTGGAACTCACAGAGATTTGTAATAAGAATCTTAAAAGGTCTTATTAATAAAATCAAACCTGAAGCCAGGTATTGGGGTGAATGCTGGAAGATCAGAGAAACAGAACAAGCCACAGCTAACCTCACCTGGCCAACTTCTCAGCCAATCCTGTTTACTCAAACTGGAAGCCTCTGAGTCCTCATCCGAATGGATCTCAGTTGAACTGCTGCTGAAAGCTTAACTAGGCCAAAAGCTTAACCAGACTAGTTCCTGGTCCTCACACCTTATCTACCTTTCTGCTTCCTATCATCACTTCCTAGAATTAAAGGCGTGTGTCACCATGCCTGGCTGCTTCCAGTGTGGCTTCAAACTCACGGAGATCCACATGGATCTCTGGCTTCAGAATGCTAGGATTAAAGGTGTGAGTGCCACCATTTTCTGGCCTCTATGTCTAGTGGCTGTTCTGTTCTCTGACCCCAGATAAGTTTATTAGGGTGCACAATATATTGGGGAACACAATACCACCACAGAGATTTGCCTGTCTCTGACTCCCGAGTGCTGGAATTAAAGGTGTGTGCCACCACCGCCTGGCATGTTTGTTTGGTTTTTAGGTTTGTAGCATTTCCTTGGGTTCAAACTCTGGCCCTTACGTTTGCCTGGCAAGCACTGTCCCTTCTAAACGGTCCCCTCAGACCTGCTTGGACGTACTTAAAACTGAAAACAGCTCCGAACCAACTCCGTACTCTTCCCACGGTCTCCACTCTTCCCTTGAATTTTTCTTCTTCTTGAATTTTTCAAGTCCTTCTTCATTGAGTTTTCTTCAATATTTCTCCCTTTACTGAATGTGTTGTTTGAGTCCTGGATTGTCTTTGTTGTCTCATTCAGCTGTGTGTTTGTGTTTTCTTGGTCTTCAAAGTTTATTTATTAAGTTTATTCTTATCCTCTTTAAGTGCATCCAGGCTTTTGTTCATGTCCTTTTTAAGCTATTTAAATGAATGGATCCTGTTTACAATTGTTCTTTTATATTATGTGTCTTGAGCTTCATTTGGTAATTCTCATTGACAAGCATTTCAGTAGCACTTTGGGAGGAACATATTGTACTTTTGTAATGGGACATTGGATGTGTGCATTTATTCCATTGGTCATGTGTGTCTGATATGAAATTCTAGCCTGCCTCTGTTGAATTTGGGTTCTGTTTTTCATGTTGCCCAAAGTTGGTTAATTTCAGCTCAGATGCAAAGAGTGTATATGTCAGCCCTTCAAATGCTTGGTATTGTCTTTATTAAAGTTAGGGGTGATTCCAATTCTATGGTAACTGAGAAGACACACTCATATAGCTCTCAGCTGGGTCTAGGGCTAGGGCCATGGTAGACTCACTAAAAAAGCATTTAAACAAGTGAGACTCCCAGCTAGGTCTGGGCATGAGTGTGGTAAGGATCTGGAGCAGAATCAACTGATTCTAGCTAGCTAGGTATAGGCTGGGTATAGGAATGGGGCAATGGTTTGTGGGAGATTCATTAGCAGTGCATTCTAGAAAGTAGAATAGGTAATTAGATTTTAAAAGTAGTTTTGTCTGGGACATAGAAATAAAGTAAAATGAGTTGGGAGCCAGAGACAAGAAGATCCCGGGCAAGTTCAAGGGCAGTCTAGTCTACACTGAAAATTTTAGGCTACCTGGGGCTACTTATAACGTGAGCCCTTCTTTCCAAAGAAGTAAATAAACAATAAAGGCAATGATTACTATGTGGCAGGTATCATCTCAACTGTTTTGCATGGGTAGTCATGTTTATTCCTTTCAACCTTATGAGGTCATATTATTAACATGGCCACTCTTTGCCAAAGTTCATATCAGTGTTTAGTGGTAGTGTTATAACAGATGTAAACATCACATCAAATGATTGCATAAATTATCACATACAATTGTACACTATCAAAAACCAGTAATCAGTAACATACACAAGGTATCGTTATATAATTTTCTGTGACAACAGCCCAAAATTTGGACTTATCTAAAAAGGAAAACATTATCAATGTCTGTCTACTCATACCTGTCGAGTACATTACTGAGAAGTTAAAAACATGATGGTTTATGACTTTTTCCTTTCCAACTGATAGTTAACACAGTCATGTCTTGAGGGCAACTCCTCTATAGCACTTTGCAGAGAACCTACTGTCAATGGCAGGACATCTTATACTTTGAAAAACTATCTTCATTTCTAATCTTGTATATGCACATTGCAAAGCATCTAAGTAAAAATGTGAACTCCCTAGAACTGACACCATTCTGAAATGACACAATTATAGTCAGAAGACAGATTCTAGATTAAGACCTGGGAATCTCAAATAAAAAAGGCCAAAGAGTCAAGGTAAGCACTGATTCACTGCTGACATGAGCAAGTTAGTGAACAGTTGGGAACTGTGGTTAGTTCCTAAAATGGAGAGGTAAATTAGGACATATTTAAAGATTATTATAAGAGTAAAATTTAGGAATAATATATATCACTTAAAATGTTCCTTCTATTACATAAGCAATATAGATACGTTTACTGTTACTGGTAACACTGGCAGTCTTTGAAGGACCATACTCAATATACTACATTTAAATCAAATATAACTGTTACTGCAGATAGAAATTATTATTGATAGAATTATCAAATGTATTATAGTTTAATATTCAGGTTTAGAAACATAAAGCCTTGCTAATTATAAATTAGGTATAGATTTTCTTCTCAAGAACCACTAATTTTCTGATGAGCTGTAATATATTAATTGTAGATGAGTTTCCTTTCTATTTATTATTTTATTGTCTTAGGGCTTGAAGATATGGTATCTGTACACATGCTAGACAAATATCCACACCACCTAACTGTATGTCCAGTCTTTGATTTTCCATTTAATTCAACAAGAATCAATAAGAACTAAAAATCAAAAAGCCTTTCCCTTTAGAGAGCTGTTAGTATAGTGTAAAAATTGATGATAAATAAATCAATAACATCAATAAAATGCTGGACAGAGACCTCTAGCATGTTGAGTAAAAACTGATTCATAATAGTCACTCCAAGTGAATTCATTTTATTTCTTAAAATTGTGTAATTAAAACTCAGAAAAAAAATAAGCAGAATATGTTGGAACAGGCTCTCGCCAGCACAAAAGAACCAGTGATGTGCATTTCTTCCTGACTTTGGGATCAGTGATTTCATTTTAGTTGCTTTAAATCAGTCATGCTGGGAGCTCCTCCAACACAGGAATCAACAATCTACACTCAAGGGCTGTTTTTGCTGCAAATAAGCTAAGCATTTACCAGGAAACTAGTGCAGTCTGGCAAATAAAAAAAATCTGAATCTTAAGCTCTTCTGGAAGGAAATGAACACTATAATATTAGCATATTATATATCTACATGGTGCACTAATATAGCACATTAATATATTTTACAAAGCTAAGTTTACAATTACATAGTGTAGTGTTCGTTTGAAGATTTCAAAATGTATCCTATTTAAATAGAATTAGCTTCTCCCAGTAATGAGTAAACATAACCCAGGCCACCTAGCAATAAATATTTTTTGCTTAATTTGAAATGGACATCTTGAATAAGACCATTTTGTTCCTATTAAGAATTACTCAGCATGGTGCTAAGCCATTTTATATCCTTTAAATATATTAGCCAAGTATGTAACAGAGGGAGAAAAAGAATTTTCTGGGTGTCAAAAGGAAGCAAATTTAAAATTATTTCCCCATGGAAAATCACATGAAAACCGTTTACTTGGCTATATGCAGAGTTACAGTGCCCAGGGCTAGAATTCTCTAGGGCTGCATGCCTATGGAGTATAAATTATTAAATCAGAATTTTAAAAAGAAAAATGAAAATGCATGTGGAATTTTGCAGCACGTGTTTTATTGTTTAGCTTCTAGAGGTATACTCCATTGAATTATTTTTCTCTTGTTAGGCTTTAGAAATATTTTTACTAAAGTACTAGAAATAGTTTGTTTCTGAATAAAAATGCAAGAAAGCAAAATGCACATTTGCAGTTAGCAGAGGGTCTCATAGACAACGAGAAAGTGCGTGTGAGAAGTAACCATCTGTTACCTAAAACCTTGAGGCTACTTCTAACCCATGCTCCAGAATAAATCCCCAGTTCTTAAATTTAATTGCTCTTTAATAGCATGCAAATTAAATATCAGAATACATCTGAAAAGGCATCGTCATACTAACCTACTATTAATCAGTAAGTGGTGACAATTGATCAGATATTTTTCATTAAAGGGTACCATTTATCAAAAACCACCAGGCACAACTCTTTAAAAAAAATGAAATAAGAGAGTTTATTCTGGAGCCAAAAATGAGTGACCATGACCCTGGGAAGACAGGTTTGTGTTACCACAAATTCCACATTTCCATGTGGAAGCAGTTCCATGAAGGTTTTTGTTTGTTTGTTTATTTGTTTGTTTATTTTTATAGCAATAGAACAAAGAAAGTAATAAATCAAGGCACTTTTCAAATATATTGGAGGAAATATTAATTAGTAACAGCAAGGCAGAGAAATCTCAGAGGCTTCGGATGCTCTCTGATGAATCTTATTGTTTCGTTGGGTGAAATCGGGTTGTGTTAATATATTCCAAGAAGTTTGTTAGTCACCAGATGTCATTTGCATTTTCCTTGGGCCACCCACCAGCTCCCAAATAAAGACACAGAGACTTTCTTAATTATGAATGCTCGGCCTTAGCTTCGGCTTGTTCCACTGGCACTTGCACTTTTAACTTAATTTAACCTGTTTCTCTGTTTTGCCTTGGGGCTTTTTAACTTTCTTTCATTTTATATGTCCTACTTTTCTGCTTCCTCTGTGTCTCCCTGTCATCTCCTTTTCTTTGCCCCCCATTTCTTCACTGAGCCCAAATTCCTCCTCCTACTTACTTTCCCTGCCTGAAAGTCCTGCCTATACCTCCTGCCTAGCTATTGGCCACTTAGCTTTTTATTAGACCAATCAAGTGCCTTAGGCAGGCAAGGTGAACAAATGCAACACATCTTTACATAGTTAAACAAATATTCCATAAACGAATGCAACACAGCTTTGCATAGTTAAATATTCTACAACATAAGCAAATGCAACACATCTTTACATACAACAGCCAGATGTCAGGTCTGGCACTGAGGAGAGCAGACAAAGGCTATATACAGGGCTGAAGATGGTCTAAGACAAATTGTAACTGGACTCTGGAGTTACAACACCCCAAGCTTTTCATATCACAGAAGTTCTAACCAAGCCAATCAGGCTTCACAGACACAGCTCCTTTTCAAGAACTGGCCTTCAATTCATCCTCCCTCTGTTCAGTGGGGTGGGGATCAAAGTCATCACAAGGGAGCCCACAGAAACAACTAACCTGGGCTCATAAGAACTCATAGACTCTGGACCAACAGCTAGGGAGCCTCCTAGGCCCTCTACATATGTTATGACAGATGTGTAACTTGATCTTCTTGTGGGACTCCTAGTGGTGGAAAAAAGTCTGTCTCTAAGACTTTGTCTGGCTTCCAGGAACCTATTCCTCATGCTGGGTTGCCTTGCCTAGCCTTAATATAAGAGGAGGAGATTAGTCCTACCTCAAATTGATATGCCATGCTTTGTAGATAACCATGGGAGGCCTCTCCTTTCTAAACAGAAACAGAGGAGGAGTGGATTGGGGCAGGGGGCAAGGGAGAGGGAGGGAGGGAGGGAGGGAATAGGAGGAGAGGAGGGAGGGGAAACTGTGGTTGGGATATAAAACAAATGAATAAATTTAGGCATAAATAAATAAATAAGAACTGGTGTTCACAGTTCCTGATGTCTACTGGTGAAATTATTAAGGCAACTCCACGTAGTTAAAAGGGAGGTTTATTTTGTGGGGTAACTCACAAATGAAGGGATAGTGCCACACCTGTGACGGTGTCACCTGTGTGACAAATGCCGATCTGGTGGTCTCAAGAGGAAGGGGGGCACGTGTCTCTCGAGACTAGGCCCCCGGTGGTCCCCTGGCAATCAGCCCGAGCAATGGTTCCTGGATACATTGTTCCCTAAAGACCAGCCTTCCGTGGATGGTTGACAAGACTCCTGCTTCTTTCTTCTTTCCTGACAATAACAACCTCCCTGTGCCTGGACTCCCGTAGACGCTCGCTTGATGTACCTGATAACTCCTCAACTGTTACACCGGCACTGCCCCCAGTGATTCAAGCCCTTGGGCAGAGAGCACAAAAAACCCCTGCTTCAGTGAGGGCACTCATGGATGGATTAGAAAAGAAAGAGCTAATGATTCAGGTTCCCACAGATTCTAAGGAAGAAAATGTAAAAGTAAAAAGATTGTTAGGTAACCCTCACTCAGCTCATGCAAACTCACAAGAAAGAGAACTTAGGAAACTGGCAACTCCCACAAGAATGGTTGGAAAGTACATTCAATACCGTATTAATGGGAAATGGTGGATACCCCATCGTTGGAATCCCAGAAGTAGAAATTACTTAGATTCACCCCCTTTTACAGGGGCTTATGACTATGAAGGGAATCGGTTGGGTAAGTCATGGGGGAAAAAGAATGTTGTGGAATCAGTTGCCTTTTATGGAAAGGCTGGTTAGAAGCAGAAAGGTATGGTGTACATATGATAGGCAGACAAGGTCAGCTATTTTGAGGGGTATAGCACCTGTGCTAAAGAGGTAGGCTAAGGCTCTTGGTGAGGACTTTGTAACTGTCTTTAATAAATTACTAGAAATGGATTACTAGTTATTGAGTGTGTAATCTGGCTCTTAGGGTTCAGGCCACAGCATGTCTCTGTCTGAAAGGATTAATCATTCTGAAAACCACATTGTGTGACCACAAAAGATTGTATCTATTGTTTTCCTTTTGCCCCTGGGCTTAGTTTCTTGTTAAGATTGTACAAAATCTCAGCCTGATGTTCAGTAAAATTGCAGCAGTTTCACAGCATACTCTGGTGTCTGTGTCTGTCTGTCATCGCCAAATCCCAATTATCCTGAGCACCTTCATCCCATTCTCCCTCGGTCTGGTGGCCCTACTGAGACCCAGTCCACAGCAGGATAGGTATCAGAGTCTGAGAATGTTGTAGCACAGTCCAGCAGTGTTCTCTGGAGAACTCTGCTTGGTCTACCTCCAGCGTCCAGGGGCCAGGAACCAAGAGAGCTGGCACATCCAGATCTCGGGTCTTCAGGGTCCTCTCTTGGCCCTGCCTTGTAGGTATGACAGTTACCGAAGCCTCAATGGGGCTTGGAACTTCCAGATCAAAGCTGGAATGGCTACCCACTACAGATGTCAGCCACATATCACTTTTTGTTCAGAGGGGATGGGATAGGTATATTATTTATTAAATATTATAATGTCCCACATAGCTTGTGGGATGACTCATCCCTAACAGGCTTGAGGGCCAGCTAGCCCAAACCAGTAAAAAAGATACTTTCTGAGAGCTAACCTGGGTCTGCCTAATGGTCTTAGCAACAGCAGCTGAAACATGATATGGAGATGACCTGGACCAATGAGAGGCAGCCATGTCACACCGGCAGATGTATATTCATCAGACCTCCCCCAGGGTGGGGTGGAGGGTATATAAGGCTTGCCTCTTCCTGAATAAACTGAGCTTGTTGCTTGTGGTTTGACTCTGCACATCCTTGGTCCCCTCCCTCAAAGGGAACAACAGCACAGGACCCTGCTACAATAGCTGGGAAGGATGGTTCATAGGATCTGGTGTAGACGAAGTTGGGTAGTGGGCAGTGCTGTGGGATGTTCTGTATGGCAAATGTGTTGCTGATTGGTCAATAAATAAAACACTGATTGGCCATTGGCTAGGCAGGAAGTATAGGCGGGACAAGGAGGAGAATAAAGCTAGGAAGTAGAAGGCTGAGTTAGAGACACTGCCAGCCGCCACGATGACAAATAGCATGTGAAGATGCCGGTAAGCCACGAGCCACATGGCAAGGTATAGATTTATAGAAATGAATTAATTTAAGCTGTAAAAACAGTTAGCAAGAAGCCTGCCACGGCCATACAGTTTGTAACCAATATAAGTCTCTGTGTTTTACTTTTTAAATTTTAGGTTTTTTGGTTCAGTTTGATCTCATGTAGAGTGGCTCTAGCTATAACTCCAGGAAGTGAGTGGGGAAAGATCCATCAGATATTTTTCATTAAGGGTTACTGTTATGCCCAATTCACCCCCAGAGAGACCACCGAAGACCAAGGATGTGCAGAATGCAACAGCAAGGTTTATTCTATAGATACAAGCCTAGGCAGGGAACTCAGTCCTACACCCAGTACAGTGAGGCAGGGAGTAGTTCCTCTTTCTTTGTAAGGCTACCTTTTTAAAGGCAGAAACCACAGGCCCTTCAGGGCGGTTGGGGATTTGGCACGGGTGCAGCTCGGATTGGTGTATTTTTATTTTTGGAGGTCTCTGTTCTCTTTTTCATCCTTATTTGTCTTGCTTTGTTATGTCTGAAGTTATACCGTCCACCCTATGAGTCAGGTCACCCTGTCCCTGAGTCAGGATATCTCATGGTTTATCAATCACCACTAGATGGTCAGTCATTTTGACTCTGTGCTTTGGAATTTTCCCAGAAGGGGCCGTTGGACCACCATCAGCTCTGGGAGCGTGAAACTGGCCTGAGATTTACTGTCAAAGAGTTCCCTTAAAAACAAATATGGGGAGGGGTGGTGAGGGTCTCACATTACTATTGACCAAAAACCACCAGGCACAACTCATGATATTTCACGTATTACTTCTAATGTCCAGCACATGCCTATCAGAAAATTATTATTGATAGTAAGAAACTTAATGTTTAGAAAGATGAAGTATTACCTCCAAGGTCAAACAGCTAGCTAATAGAAAACCCAGGAGCCTCAAGTAAGCCTCTCTGGCTGCAAGCCGAATGAGTTTACTAACTTATTGGCAATTACCCAACCAGCCCACTAAGTCTCTTAACTCACTATAAGGCCATGCTTTCCCTGGGGAGAAGGATGTAAGCATCATTTCTGTAAAGGGCTCAGTTGTCTGCACACACACACACACACACACACACACACACACACACACACACACAGAGGAGCAAAAGCAGCTCAAAGCAGATGGGATTGGAACACAGAGTTCTCCCTGCCTTCCTGGGATGGTCTGTTTTAATCGCCTCACAAATGGCCCCAATTCTCCTTTTGCCTTTCTGCCAGGAGCAAACTAAATGCTGTTTCTTTTACTTTTTTTCCCCTGGGCAATAGAGACACCAACTTGTGACAAAATAATTACAAATCCAAAGAAACTGTAGACCTAGAACTTGCATTCCCATGTCAAAGCATAGCCAGTGGCAATATATATATATATATATATATATATATATATATATATTTTTTTTTTTTTTTTTTTCAAAAGAAAGGTTGAGTGTAGTGAGCTTTCCTTAAAGATAGCATCAATACACCCAAAGCCTGGAGCTGAGAACAAATTAGTTGGGGTCCTTGAGTGAACACAAGAGAATTTAGGCAAAAAAAAAAAATGTTAACAGTTGTAGTGTGAGATAGATTATGTATGTCCAGGAACATAGAATTTAAAAAAAAAAAAAAAAAAGAGAGCCTGGTGGTGGTGGCATATGCCTTTAATCTTAGCACTCAGGAGGCAGAGCCAGGCCGATCTGTGTGAGTTCGAGGCCAGTGTGGTCTACAGAGTGAGTTCCAGGACAGGCACCAAAACTACAGAAAAACCCTGTCTGGAAAAAACAGAAAAATTAAAAAAAAAAAAAAAAAGGAACAATGTCTTCAAATATATCAGAGGTCAATGCCTAATATTTTCAAATATGTTCTCATTTACTGGGGATATTTATTTTGCCAAGTTCTTTGTGAGTTTAAGAGCAGAGCATGCTGTGAGTTCAAGGCCAGCCTGGTCCACAAAGCTAGTTCCAGGACAGCAAGGGTGGCTGAGAACAGAGAAATCTTGTTTAAAAAAACCAACTCCCCCACCCTCAAAAAAAGGAGCGTGTATGGTCATTGTACAAAATGCAATGTTTCTGGCATTTTCCTAAGTGTGGTAATAATATACTAAATTTTACTCAAACTTAAAAAAAAAGTAAAACATGTTTTATTTTTCCTTTACTCAAATACTGGCAATCACAACTGTAAACATAAGTTCATCAAAATTTTGTTCAGGGATCCATTTATAAACTTGTTCTGACTCAGGTACACTTCCAACAAAGAACATTTATAAATTTTAGTTCAACTTGTTGCATAAGTACTTGATTCATCTGAAAATCCATTTTTTTTGTTGTTGTTGTTGTATAAGTTTAGGAATCCATTGTCTTCATTCCCCACAAACAGGTAACAAATTCTCTCATATTTAATTAGCAATCACTCCCTTCTGCATTATCTGAAATGCTTCCCCTGCTGTATATCACCTTACACAGGCAAGAAAGTTCATGTAAGATGTTTTATGTATTGTTCTTTGATGATGTCTTGAATACTATAGCAGCACCTATAATATCCAGTAACAAATTAAAATGTAACTTTAGATTGAAGATCACTCTTGCTCTTCAGATCAAACCCATATCTTAAACTTCTTTGCTTTTAGTTATCTTAAGCTGTTCTGGATGTTGGGATTCCTGGCCACTCCTCCATTTACATGACCTCATACGTGCAGTTCGGTAGCCAAGTAAGGGGCCTTATGTCCTATGTAATCCATGCGCTGCGTGATCATGCAGTCTGCGCATGTGTGGTGTAGCTCCATAATCCCATACGCACATGTGCAGGGGAATCCATAAAAAGCAGGTCACAGACCCCCTCCCCTTCCTCTTCTTCCTTCTCCTTCTTCCTTCTTCCTTCTTCTTCTTCTTCTTCTTCTTCTTCTTCTTCTTCTTCTTCTTCTTCTTCTTCTTCTTCTTCTTCTTCTTCTTCTTCTTCTCTCTCCTCTCTCTCTCTCCTCTCTCCTCTCTCTCTCTCTCTCTCTCTCTCTCTCTCTCTCTCTCTCTCTCTCTCTCTCTCTCTCTCTCTCTCTCTGCACGTATCTTCCACAGGGCCCTGGTCACTCTCTTCTGTCCCTCCTCTCTCCTAATAAAACTCTTGATAGTGAGTTTTGTCGTGCCTCGTGACCTTTCTCACACGGCAACAGCACCGCTTATTAAAACCAACACTGGATACTCTGGGATTTCATATTTACTTTAGAATAAGTTTGAGGTTTCCTGAGAAAAACCAGAGGACTTTGACAGGTGTGGTATTGAACAAGTCAGTTGACAGACAATTAGCATCTTCGATAGACATATAATTTACAACTGCACATATTAAAGGACTGGATTGTGATATTTCAATAAATGCAGCGTTCACTGGTCAAATCATGGACGACTTTCCAGAGTCAATTCTCTCCCACAAACACTTGGTCCCCTGAGTAAGAATTGAAGTCAACAGGCCTGGAGGCAAGAACCTTTACCTGATGAATTAACTAGCAAGCTTCCAGTTATTTCTTTACATTAAAAGTTTCAAGCAGCTTATACCTTCATAACCTACATGATTGTGAACTCTAGCTGCCCTTCTATGCTGCAGAGCACTGGGACTTATTCCTTCTATCTGGATTTTGGTGCCTTTTGTCCAATATTTCTTCAGCGTGCCTCCTTCCCCCACATGCCATTGCCAACTTCTAATAGCTGCTATCCTGATTTGAGATCAGGATTTTTACTTACCCGAAACATGAAAGATAAAACATGGTACCTGTGCTCTGTGTCTGGCCTATCTTGTGTCACATAATGTCCTACAGATATATCTGTGATGCCACACATGACAGTCGTTCATCTTTCTTATAGCTGAATGACATGTTTTGCAATTATGTGTTTGTTTTGCTCCCTGATGCCTTAAATCTTTGTTGATTTTTTAAAAAAAAAAGAACTATCCATTTTCACCTGTGGTGCTTGTTTTAAACATGTGTGCTAATTTATAAAAATGCCACTATACCCATAAAGTCTCACCAACATGACTGCCCAAATGTAACCCAAAGGAGGATGACACTAACCGACATGCCAGACTGGATGGGGGAAAGCCCAAGGGGCCTCAATCCTACACAAAATCTACAAGCAGCTGAGGAAAGCTGAGAGCAGGAGGGGGTGGGCTTCTCCAGGAGAGGGTCCACCAATTGGTTGTCTAGTACCAAGTGGTCAGCACTGAAAAACATACATACAAGTAACATTTTATGGACTGAACAGTTTCTCTTTAGGGATATATGTGTACATACAAATACGTGAGTGTGTGCCATAATAATTAATGAATAAAGAACCCATGAATTTGAAGAAGAGTGGAGGGAAGGAGAGAAATGATATAATTAAATTACAATCTCAAAAATAAACAACAAAAAAAACCAACAAAACCAAAAAATGGCAATTGATATTTTTATATCACTCTAGTATGCAAAATTCGCTAACCTCTGTTGATAAATCTATAATTTTAAGTATTTTGGCATTTCTAGATAGAAAATAATATCACCTAAGAACAATAAAGAAAAATTCCCCTTAATTTCAACTGTTAATGGAATTTTTTTCTCATCTTGCTCTGCCCATTATGAATTTTAGCAAAATAGTAAACTGAGGCAGTGATAGCAAACTCTGTTTTTATCTACAACTTGGAGAACTCCTTATCATTGACAATGAATATGTTGTAGAACTTTAGAGACCCAGCATCAATTTAAGAGACTCTTCTTTTCTGGGTTTGTCGAGAGCTGCATTCCACTAATTCGGTTAAAAACTTTTAACATCCATTACCAAACATAGTAACAATTTTATTGTTTCATCTTTGACTTAGGTGTTATTTAGAAAATTATAGTTTAATATCCGTATAAGAGCATATTTAGTCATTATTCATTGATTGTAACTAAATGGGCCTGTTAGTTAAATTTGAGTATATGATGTCCCCTCATCGGCTTCCAACTGGTCAGCTTTCAGTTGAACTGTTTTCTTACGTACCTCTCAAATCTGCTTCATCAAAATACATATTTATATAGTTTTCATTTCTCTATGCTCTACTCATAAAAACAAAACTAATACACCCACTGTTATTGACAGTGAGTGCATGGAGTGCATTAGAACAGAACTGGAGTGCATCACTCCACAAATGGGAACTGTGTCATGGAAAATATTGTTTGAAGTAAAATACTTTGAAAAATGATGCCATTGCCGGGCAGTGGTGGCGCACGCCTTTAATCCCAGCACTCGGGAGGCAGAGGCAGGCAGATCTCTGTGAGTTCGAGGCCAGCCTGGGCTACAGAGTGAGCTCCAGGACAGGCTCCAAAGCTACACAGAGAAACCCTGTCTCGAAAAACAAAAAAAAAGAAAGCAAGAAAAAGAAAAAAGAAAAATGATGCCGTCACCACTAACTATTAAGAGGCAACTCAATCAGAAAATTGTACAAATAAAAGCTATCCCTGTACACAAGTGCAAATGCTAGAGTGTTTCATTTAAAAAAATAAAAGCCTTACATTGATCTTTAAGATTGAAAACTAAACACTCACATTTTTGTTTTAGTCACACTGAAAATGGGTAATTTTGAGTAAATTTTCAAAAATTAAATTAAAAATGTATTATCAAAATCTACGATCCTAAAATGAAAAATAATAATAATAATAAAAGCTTCCAGGTGAGGCCTCACTTTTTCATTTTTGTTTTTGAGACAGGGTCTCATTGTGTGGCCCTGAGTGATGTGGAACACAATTTGTAAACCAGGTTGACCTTGAACTCAAAGATCTGCCTGCCCCTGCCTCCTGAGTGTGTGATGGAAGGCTTGAGACATCACTTGCCTGGCATGTCACTTAGGTGTGGACTTCTGGAGTTACTGAAGGCTTGGAACTTAAGTAATATTTCTGGGAACTACATCAGTTCACTATTTTTTAAAAGAATCTCCTTTGCTCCATTATGATCATATAATTTTTGTTTTTGTGACAGGAAAATGTTCCCTTTTCAGTGTTGTGTAGCACCTCTCGGCAGACAGATTTTGCAGTTGCCAATTAAAAGATACTGTTCAGCAACTTCCCTGCATGATAAACCCACTTTGTCTCTTTCTCTCTCTCATACATCAAAGGGTATTTATATTAAAATTCCCCCAAGGTGTTCATCACCAACTGTAAGCCCGGGACTCTGTTGAATTTGTGTTTGCTTTATGAGTTATCGCTGAGAGCTCTTCGGAAGACCTAGGAAAAGAAAGAAAATGGGGATTGTTTTCCATAAAGACTATCACAAACAGCAGAGATCAGAACACACTTTTACTCCTCGCTCTGTGCGATCTAACTTATGATTAAAGAATGATTTTAATTGTCAAACTTTGAAATTTTATTAAATGTTTGTGGTAATGTATTGAATGAATCCCAGACATACATAAATAAACAGGCAGCTGTTTGCAATTTGCATTTTATCAGTTTTGCAAGAGCACAATGTTCTCCCTGCATCATATTCTCAGAATTTGCATCTTATCATCCTTGGCTATCCACTATATACTATGGAGTACTTGAATATCTCATTCTTTGAATTTTCATTTTTGATTGTAAATCAGGTGATGGCTGGCATTTTTCTCTTTTCTCATTTTTTTCTCTTCTCTCAACCTCCAAGTTTACTTACTTCCATTTCTTCTTGGCTCTAACAATAAAACACACAAAATATTTTACATTTTGGTTTGGAACATCAATAATTCATATTTCTTTTGTTAATTACCATAAAATCTAAAGGCAAAAACAAAACCAAGCTTAGTGTTCTATTAAGTTTTTTTTTAATGTCATTCAAGCCTCCTAGGTTTCTTTTCCATGCTCTTTTAGCGTTGTATTTTAGATAGAATGTTGGTGAGAGACTGAATTAACACTGCGTATAAGTCTGCATTTGGAGGACACCCACAATGAATGGAATGAACATTCTATGATGTGAAGACAGGCGCTTCCATAGTCACTCTGGTATGTCCCTATCAGAATGGCCATGAGGCCACAAGGGAAGGCTGGCAATGAGAGTATCTCCAGCCCCCTTCAACTTATGTCCCTGATCCTCATAGTCAACCAGCTCTTTCCTCTCCTCTCTGACTACACCCACAGCATCCTGCAACATTTTCCCAAAAGACTCCTGGGGTCGGTTTACATTTCCTTGGTCTTGACTGCCAGAGCCTCAGAGGAACGGGCAAGTGGCAGCTTGTGTTTTCTGTCTCTTCCCTCCAGCAATCCATCTGTCCACTGAGAAATGTCACAATGGCTGTTCTGTGCCCTAGCAAGAATATGTGTGGGAAGAAACACAAGCTAATCTTTCTCTTTTTGTTCTGAAGATGACAACAACAACCAGAAAGGATGAACTTTGGGCATTACTACTTTCTCAATCAAAAGCAAGTAAGAAAATATACATGCCATTTATAAAATATTATTCATTTCATAAAGTGTTTTACAATACATAGACCTTAAATATAAGTCCTCATTCTTCCTGAGGTATAGACCTTTGTAGACAAATTCAGTTGAATTTGGTAATTTCTTAGTCACTTCGATTTCAAAATTCAGTCACTTTTAAAGGTTTTGCTTGGGGTTTTGTTCCAACTCCAGACTCTGTGTGGCTGTTCCTAATTTCTGGGATGGGTCAAGGAGAATGGTAACTGCCATGTGGCAGTCAAAGAGAGAATACATAATTTCCACAGACCTGATGTAGCTGGGTCTTAAGCCAGTTAACCTGCCTAGAGTTTCACAAACTTTAATGTGCACCCTAGTCACCTGGCCATGTTGGTAAGATGGGATCCTGCCACAGCAGGGATAATACAGAGACTCTACATTTCTATTTTTGGTTGTGAGCCTAGCCTTTAACGGCTGAGCCATCTCTCCAGCCCAAGACTCTACATTTCTAATGAACTCCCAGAGGATAGCATTGCAGTCGATCCTCAAATCATGCTTTCATGAACAAGGTTTTGCTCCCTGGATGCTGGGCTGGTATCTACTTACGTCTCTGTCAGAGGCCATCTGTTGAGATCATAGCTCAGTGCCACGCTCACCCCAGTAGAGTTCAACAACAAACATATCTTTCTGAAGTTCATCCCCTCACTTGTAGCCAGAACACTTGATGCATTCACACCGTGATCGCTCTGTTTTTCAAGGGCTGTCTCCCACAGAACTGTGTGATGCTCTCCTACGTATCCTTGACACTTAGAACTCTCAAGAAGCGGTCTTCAACCTCCCATGTGAGATGGGGCCTGCCTTTCCCCTAACCACATGGCCCTGAGACATTCTTTTCAGATCTTTTCTCCATACCCGGATCCTGAGAAGTACAATGTAGCCCGGCATGGGTGCTTGGATTCTGTAGTACACATAGGTGGTACACACTCACCTTCTGAAGGACTTCTCCATCCCCCAAATATTTCTCCTGCTGCTGTCTAACAATTTGGTTTGGGGGAGGGAGCCACTGGGGTACAAAATTAACAATTATGACAGTATTAGGGCACAGAGCACATCCTTAACATTCCAAATGCGTCCCTCTCAGACAGAAACCATAGCAAGAAAAGCTGTGACTTAGAAACGCCTAGTTCCTTCAAGGATTTTCGTTGTATCATTACTTTCGTTTTCTCTCTCCTCTGTTCCCTTTCAAATTATGTTTGATCACACTGACAATCCAGCCCAAGTTAAGAGAAAATTCAGTCAGTTAAATAATAACGTTATCAATATTCTCTTGAAGCATAATTTGGTTTGGAACATGAGGGGAACTAGGAGCTGTCTCCAAAATATAACTGTATACCAATTCTGGATACTGACTCACAGTTGAAGTCAAATGAGGTTTTTAAAAAGTTTCATCTAATCCATTTCCTCTGGAGAAAGGAAAATGGCTAGTCTTCATGTGACCCTTCTGGAAGGCCCTGGTATAAAAGCTTATGGCATCAGAATATTTTAAAAATACTAGGATATTCATTTAGATACAAGGTCCCTATCTGAATTATTTGTTCTGAAAGATTCAGTTGTCTGAGGAGTAATTTGTATTCACTGTAACAATTTCTAAGCAAAGACCTGTCTGTGGTCAGGATCTCTAACAAATGTCTAATCTGAGATTCCCAACATTCCTGTTCCCTTGGTGAGTACAATGTATAACAAGTGGGAGAATCCACTTGATACCTCCTTGGCAATCAAATTCATGGACTGCTAGCCTTTACCAGCCTACATCTGTCTAAGGTAAATACAGCAAGAGAGAATATCTTATTAGTGCAAAATATTTGCACTGTATTATCGCAAAGAGTAGTTTAGCATATGTAATTATTACAATTACTATGTTTGATGGAGAGGAAAAAAACAATATCAAATGGTTTTCTGGTAACATAAAAATAGGTAAACCTGAACACCATGAAATAAAGTAATATTAATTTGCCACTGTACTGGGGGGACTACTAACTCCCCAGGTCTCCTATGTAGTTAAATGATCTTGAAATTTTTTTATTTTAAATGTTTTAAAATCTGTTTTGACTTAAGAACTTGTAATTTATTTCCAGGACTATATGGCACATTAAAGTCACCAGTGGGTATTTACCTGGATATATCTTTTCCGTTTTTGAATATGTTTTTGAAAAAGGAATTCTTCTTCGCCAGGCTGAACCATTATATGATGTTGACATATGTTTATCTGAGAAAATAAAAAAGAAGACTGCTAGCAAATGTTGCCAAATTCGAACAACTACATTCCAAGAGCATTCTAAAGCTATAAATATCTCAGCAGTAAGAATTATCCTCCACGTGTTTCCTCTACCATTTGAAAACTAAGGCAACAGGGATACAAGGGAGCTTATTAAGGCCACTTAAGTGATCAGCAAGCATGGTTACAAATCTCTTAATTTACTGTTCATTTCCTCAAATAAGGCTCTATCACATGAGGCTAATCTAGAAGTCCGAACAATGTCTGGATACAGTATTTCATGACCTTTCTTCTGTGACTTAACACACTGTTCTCCTAATGTTTGGAGAGGCCATAAATTTGAAAGAGAGCAAAGAGGGGTTTGTGGGAGGCCTTGGAGGGAGGAAAGGGAAGGGAGAGCTGATATAAATATATTATACAATCTCAAAAAAATAAAGAAAATTAACATTTCAGACAATACATAATCTACTTTGTAAATATATTTTTAATTTTATTTTAAAGACAACAAGTTACATTTGCCTATAGAAAGTGCCCTCTGTAAAAACAGTGACCACTGAAATCGTGAACTTGAAGCCTCAGGAAGCAAGAGCACGCGCACACACACACACACACACACACACACACACACACACAGAATAAGTTGTCTATAAAGACATGATTTTATCTACTCCCTAACATTGTTATATTTGTGTTCTCAGGGTTATTACCACACATCTATAGTTCTCAGAGTGTGACTTATAATAATATCAAGAATTTTCTTTCTTGTGTCGTTTTTGTGTGTTGATATTTTCACGAATGAGGCACAGCAGAGTCCAGGAGAGTGGGTGGCACATTCAGTTCACAGAAGTCTAGACTTAGGCAATGCACTGTGCTAGTATGCATTATAGTTTTCATAGCCACACCAGTATTACAGCAAAAAGAATAAACAGCATAATGCTACAGCAATACAATTAAAATCAGTTTCTTCTGAGTGCATACTTATTTGCTTATACACATCCATACACCATTATAGTCTAAAACGAACAATTAAAGTGAAACATCTACTTAAGTTGTTAAAGTTTCCAAAAGTTCTCGAGAAGTGGAATTCACAAACTACACTGTGAATAAAAGCTACAATGTAAATTACAGAGAACTGAAGGACGTTTTGTTAAGTCAAGAGAACTGAAACCCAGCTTCAAACCAGCACAATTCATCTTGAGCAGGAAGAAAAAGAAATTCTCTCCTGTGGCCTTGTACTTCCTGACATACACCATGCCTTTGCCTATGACATGATGAAGTGATTTAGAAGGGCACGGTGGGAGAGAGGAGAGGTTGTCAGAAATATTGCCGTTAACCCTCACACTAACCCTTTCGGAAAGTAATCAGGATGTCCTCAAGAAAAGACAGGGTGGTCATCTGACAGTAATAATTGAACAGTGCATTTAGTGGAACAAGAAAATGTCAACCACCTAAAACGAATCCTCCCTAGAGAAATAAAACTGCCCAGGGTGAACAAAGCTCAGTACATGGAGGCGAATCTCTAAGGAGGTACAGTGTCACCTCCTCAGCACCCAGCATGAGGATTCTTCCACGTCTTTTAAATCATGCAGGACTCCTCATGGTTGCAATCCTCTGCTCAGTGTCACAGACGTTACAATGATGCTAGTCCAGTAAAATCAGCGAGAGGGAGGAGTGACGATCGGGTTTCCATGGGGGAAATCCTACACTAAGGCAAAGTGCATCCGTCAAGAGTGAACCACATCAATAAAGAACCTCACCTGGGCAGAGGTTGAGTTTGGGCTCCTTGTTGATGTCAGTTTTGTTGTAGGACCCACCTGTGGGCCTGCTTCGGGGAGGGGTGTTCAGTGTGACCGTTCTTACCGCGTCTCTTTGGACATGCATATAGGAGGTGTTCTCAGCATTTCGGTTTTTATTATGATGATGGTAACTCATTTTATGTTTGGGATTTGGGGTGTGTACTGCTGTAAATCAAGAGGGTAGAGACGAGGGATGAAACAAGCCAGACTCACATTCAAAAGAATACACAGTACATGAAGCATGAGGTGGCAAAATAAAAGAAAATTTAAGCTAAAGAACAGCATTCAGAGAAGAGCTGGGGTAACTTTTTTTTTTTTTTTTTTTTTTTTTTTTTTTTGGTGTTTCGAGACGGGGTTTCTCTGTGTAGCTTTGCGCCTTTCCTGGGACTCACTTGGTAGCCCAGGCTGGCCTCGAACTCACAGAGATCTGCCTCGCTCTGCCTCCCAAGTGCTGGGATTAAAGGCGTGCGCCACCACCGCCCGGCATGGGGTAACCTTTAAAGTAGACTTGAAGTTATATGGCAAATAATTTTTCCTTGGAGTGGGAAATATTTGATTTTTAATCTCTGTGGAAATTATGATTAGAAATACCAAACACTTAGATATTCTACCTCTCCGCATTCCAGGGCCAGGAAAGTTCTTTGGTTCATCATAAATCCATTTTCTTTTCTTCACACCTTTAAAATGAGGCTTCCTCACTGGCTGGACATCATTCACTTG
Organism: Peromyscus eremicus; assembly: GCF_949786415.1. Lineage (NCBI taxonomy): Eukaryota > Metazoa > Chordata > Mammalia > Rodentia > Cricetidae > Peromyscus > Peromyscus eremicus. The sequence goes on from NC_081434.1 coordinate 27,130,049, forward strand.
GAGGAGATACAAATTTTTACAGTTTTTAAGAGAGATGCTTTTATCTGAAAATTACCGAGGCGATAATTACCTGTCTGTGCATTCTCACATCAAGCAAAAGGGTGCCACACTTAAACTAGTTTTTAGAACAAAGAGTGGCTGGTTTTTAAGAGTCAAAAAGAAATCCCCCTTGGAAATACATTAATGAGAAAAAAAAAAAAAACCTTCGATAAGTTGCTTTCCTTTAAAAAACGTTTTATTGTTCTCCAAAGGAATGCGTGGGCTCCTTAAAATAGCACAAAAGTGCACTCCAATCGTAATTACAAATCCGCACATAATGCTCTTCTAAGGTCGTCATTGTTATCTTCAAAATGAATCTCTTTGTACTTTTTAAGCCCAAACTACTATTTCTTAATGAGTTAGGTTAATACCTGAAGCACTTTCATTGAATTTCTCCCTATCCTTTTTGAAGTGTTACGAGGCTGACTACTCAGTTTGGTAGGGCAAAGCTAACTATAAGAAAGAATATGGAAGCTTCTAGTCACGCTTGTCTCACATTATGTGGATACACTCATATCAAAAATTTCCACATGCATTCTCAGTTCCTCGAGGCTTCCCTAAGGAATGTTTTTCAGAGATTCCTAAACCAATTTTGTAGAAGCATTCTGCTAATCACAAAAGACTACGAGGGAAAACGAGTATCAGTGTACAGATTAGAGTAGCCTTCCACTAGTAGGCTAATAAATCTGTGTTTCCTTAGCTTAAGCTTTCAGCCCTCAGAATCTTTGCCTCCTCCACATACATCACTCCCAAACTCCCACACCTAAGATGCTACCATCCAAAGTTATAACAAGTACTATTAACATGAGTTTCCTTCCAGAAGTTATTGTGGTTCTTCTCTCCTTCAGTGTCTGAGAACCAAGAACATTAACAGGAGTTCAGCAAATGATACAAGGATCAGGGGGAAGGAGAGAAGGGATGAAGCAGAATCCATCAAAGTACCAGCTCAAAGCACCAATGCCCAGGAGAAGCCAGATCAAGGAAAATGATCCATAATAATTACAAAGCTGCCAATATGTTCCATGATGGTCAAAAAACTAACGTGCTGTGGCAATGACCTTCTGCACAGGCAGTTTACTATTACACGAACATGTACCTTAAACTAGTGGGTATAATTGACTGGGACCTGTATCACAATCTGCACTCTGGACTTAGAAGAAGAATATTATTTACAGCTTCAAATGGCAGATTTTTCAAAGCACACTTTTTTCCTTTTCTTTCTTTTTTCTTTCCGGTTTCAAATTCTCTTGCAAATAAGAAAAATACATAATAAGACAGACACATTCAAGGTCTAAAAGAGACAGAAGCACTGTCTTACTTGAAGATGGGTTCTCTCTGTACTTCATCCTGATGTTCTCAGTAGCATTTAATATATGTGTTGTAGGGACTAGGCGAGTAGTTAGGGGGTGCTTTGGATGTAGACTGTCCTTGCTCTCTTCTAAAGCAAACGAAGAAAATAAAATGTCAATATTAGTAAAAGAAACACTTCAGATGGGCACACCTCCTACATATGTGTGTCATTTTCCAGAAAGCCTAGTTAAAATCAACTCACTGACACATTGTCCCTCAAGTACTGACAAAACTTTAAAAACGCAAATATAGCTATCATTTCCATGCACAAGTGGAAATGCACAAGAGAGATTTCTGTGTTTTAGCATCTCCTTGAAAATTTTAAGTAGATGGTGTATTTTGCAGGGAATAAGCCCATTTAAGTTCTTAAGACACTTTCAATGGGACCATGTTCATTTGACCTGTGCTTGGCAGAGGGACTATCCATATCTACAAGTATGAGAGTGTTGTAAATCTGTGCTGTTTCACATAATAGCCAGTACTCACATGTGTCTATTTACTACTTGGTGTGGGAGCTAGTGCAGTTGAAAAGCTGAATTTAGAACTTTATAAATTACAATTTAAATTTAGGCACTCATACATGGCTAGCTAGTGGCCTCCAAATCAATATAGCTGGGTTTTTTCTCCCAAGAATTTCTTTGATTGGTTAGGGAAAAAATTAACTCTGAATATGAGACAGATTTACATTATAATTTTCCACTAAATAACTTGACACAAATGTCTTTTCCTACACTTCTGTCCACCAGAGCACTCCCAGCTGTAGACTGATAGAGTGGCACAAGGCTCAAGAGGAGACATTTATTTTATCCCTGGAATATTCACAGACTGTTGCTAGCAATTATTGCATAATGGGTATGTCATCACAAGAATGGATCTCTTCAAATGTTCATGAACAATGTTTCTAAGGAAATTCAGTCATTCTGTTTTAAGTTGCTAAAAAAGAAAAAAACTTCAAAGGTCTTGGTATTGCCATTTAAGGAGGCCAATAACCTTATAGCTGAAAGAGCCCTTGGAATGTCATTGTCCAAGAGACAAACTTTCCAGACTAGGAAACAGGCTATAAAACTTAAAACAATTAAGTGCACAGCCAGTTCAGAGCCTTGGGGTTCTGGTGTCCTATTCAGTACTTTCCAATATATTACCTTTCTGATTACATTTGGTTTCCATAACAACTAAGATGTTCATTTAATTTATCTGCCCAACCTACAGATGGCTCAGTTTTATCACATGACCCATTACCTTTGACATTTGAGGATTTTGAGGTGATTTCTTTCACTTCAGCTAATGCTTCACTTTCATCTACTCCAAGAAATATGATCCTCTGTGGAGCATAGCAATCACCTCCTAGAATAAAATTTCACAGTCAGGGGCAGCAATAGTAACAAGAGGCACATGACTACCTTTTAATACAGGAATGATCTTCACAATATCTCTGGTGTCCACTTTTGTTTAAACATGTCTCAGATTATGCTCCCGCCATATCTCTACACATTCTATCAGAGATGCTTAGTGTGTATGTGTATTAGCTATATTATTTGAGTGGCCAGTATGTAAACTTACATATAGATAATTGCAAGAAAGTTCACATATTCAACAAAATTAACTTCCCTCTAACATAGTGATCTTTAGAGATATTCACAGTAAATGTAACTTAGCCTTCATTTGAAATCTCCAGATATATGAAAGCAGTTTGGTTTTCCTTAAAGATCTTCCACATTTTTTCAAGATAAATACATATGCTAGCTTTAAATGCTACAAATGAGATTTATAGTACCTTCACCATGAAATTTATTCTTATTAAGCAAAACATTATCTGTTTTAAATAACCATTTTCCTGTGTATGTGTGATGTGTTTATGTATACATGTACATGTGCATGCATTTGTGTGCGCACGTGTGTGTGTGTGTGTGTGTGTGTGTGTGTGTGTGTGTGTGTTACAGTGCATATCAAAAGACAATCTCAGGTGCTGCTCTTCACCTCCCACCATGTTTGAGATAGTGTTTCTTGTTTACTGTTGTATTTGTCAGGCTAGCTAACCTGCCAGTTTCCAGGGATTCTCCTGTCTACAGCTCCCATAGTGCTGTAGGGGTACTTAGATTTCAGACACATGAGGCCGGGTAGTGGTGGCGCACACTTTAATCCCTGCACTCGGGAACTCGGGAGGCAGAGCCAGGTGGATCTCTGTGAGTTCGAGGCCAGCCTGGTCTACAGAGCGAGATCCAGGACAGCACCAAAGCTACACAGAGAAACCCTGTCTCAGACACACACACACACACACACACACACACACACACACACACACACACAAGATTTCAGACACATGATACCATGTATGACTTTGTGTAGGTTCTGCAGATTGGAACTTGGGGCCTCATCCTTACCTGCCAATTTACCTACTGAGCCATTTCTTGAGCCCCTTAGTAACCTCCCTTGAAAATAATATTCAGATGAGGATGCAGCTCAGTCGAGGAGCCCTCACCTAGCAGGCACAAGGTTCTAGGTATATCTCAAGCGCCAGTATAACCAAAGTAAAGAGAACATTAAAAAAAAAAGTTATGGAATAACTTGTGAAAAAGTAGTATGTAGTATTTCACTTGCAATGTCCAGCATCTAATTAAAACTGAAAAGGTGTACTAAAAAACTCAAAAACTCAAATGTTTATCAAAACCAGAGGAAATTGAAAATGATCTAAGTAAAACAGCAAGGAAGAAAAAAAATAGTAATATGACTATTACACCCCCCCCCAAAAAAAAAATGATGGGAAATTCTTCAAAAGGTCAGACAGAGAGAAGGTAGAATTTTATTTAAAGTAGTGGGGGGAGGCAGAGAGGAAGCATTAGCAAGCAAGACTTTGGGTCAGCAAGAAGGATCCAGTTGTCTCTAGAGTAACTCATAATAAAAAGTGGTATCAAGATAGAACTTGACAAAAAGAGAAGTCAAGGTAGACAATAAGCTCCTGAAAAATGTGTTCAATGCCATTAACCATCAGGGAAAGGTGAACTAAAATGAGGTATCACAAGCTAGGCAACAGAAGAGCCACAAGGTAGAAGCGATGTCTGTTGTTGGCACTGCTGGTACTTTTCAAAAATGCCACACAGAGTGGTGAGAAATAAGAATTCTCAGCTGCACACATTCCTCCAGTGAGGTAATATGCTCGGCATTCCTGCTTGTGTTTTCATGCAGAGATGGCCACAGGATGGGACTTTCAGGAGGACGACGCAGCATTGTGCCATCTCTTTAACGCAAGGGAAGCTGCAAGGGATCTGAATCCCAACACTGGCACCTGCCGAGCGACACAGCCTGAGCAGAGTCACCTAATGCTTCCAGACTCCATTTTCTCTTTAAAACATAGACAGTTTAATATTTGCTCATTCAAGGTTCATGCCGTCTTTACAGCTGCTGGGAATAATGGGAATCCTTTCTCCCCACCCCACGTCCTCTCGTGTGTGTGTGTGTGTGTGTGTGTGTGTGTGTGTGTGGTGTGTATGTGTGTTCAGAAAGAAATGCATGCACATATAGAATGTTTGTAAATAGGTACATATAAATGCATATATGCACTATCTCCTTATATGCATATCTATCTATATGTATGAAATTTAAACAGCAGTGTCCAAGAGCTTCTGCAACAATCAACAATGTGGACATATCTCACACAATTAAACTTAATTACTAAACTAAAATACTAAAACTGAAGGAACCCAAACTGTACATTTCCATTTAAATAGCAATTAAATATGTAAAACTAAACTGTGCGGGCAAAGATCAGAGTGTGGTTATCAACGAGACGTGATTATTGCCTTTGCTAGTCCCTTAGTGACTGATAATAAAATGCTGATGGAAGTGGTATTGGGATATAACAGAACTTGACAAAAGAGGATGTCAAGGTAGCCAATAAGTTCATAAAAATACAGCTACACAGATGGGTCTGCATGTGGGATTTTTTCCCAAGCTATGTACATCAAAGTAGCATGCTTCATTAAATTCAAAGTCCAAGAACACATTAAAAATGATAAAGCTAGATACAATGTTTCATGTGTTTAAATTAAATATGGACTCGCTAGCTACAACTGTAAAATGTACCACTTTTCCTCTCAAGATGGTCTATCAACTATTTAGAAGACTCAAATTATCAATTTAGCATATACGGAGACCCCGGGAATGTTTGTAATTGAACAAAGACTTTTATGGTAGCTGGAGAATCAACAAGATTCACTATTTCAGGAACCCCCTCTCCCAGATGACTGAGAGCTTTAACGTCCTCCAGTATTGCTGTTAAACAGTTAATTATTCACAGAATTATTAGAAAGAATAATGGAAGTGCAATGTCATTCTCACACTTCCTAAGTCTCAAGGAAGCAAGAAATGTATATGAAGGAAGCTGATGTTTTACATGAAAGGGTTAGTTCATCAATGACTGGAAATAACTTTTTCCCAACCAAAAAAGCCAGATAATTTAGTAATATTTTGCCCAAGTATAAAATGTCAGCTTTTCTCTTTCTCTCGCCAGAGCTAGAACTTGTTGCTTCAAAGCAACCAATGATAACACTGAGTCTACTGCAGATATAGAGGAGGAGGAGGAGGAGGAGGAGGAGGAGGAGGAGAGAGAGAGAGAGAGAGAGAGAGAGAGAGAGAGAGAGAGAGAGAGAGAGAAAAGAGAGAGAGACAAATGTGGTGATATTTCATTTGTATGTTAATAAATAAAGTTTGCCTGGAGATCAGAGGAAATAGCAAGCCATTTTAAGTAAACACAAAAGTCAGGCAGTGGTAGCACATACCCTTAATCCAATCACTTAGCAGGCAGAGTCTCTGTGTGTTCAAGGCCACACTAAGTAACAGAGCCAAGCATGGTGACACATGTCTTTAATCCCAGTACCAACCATAGAGGCCTGGGGGGTCTGTGCAGACAGACAGAAAATGACAGAGCTGTGTAGGAAGAGAAAGTAAGGTAGCTGGGCTAAGAGAGCCAATGAGAGGGCAGAAGAGCAAGGCAATAAAAGCCTGGGTAGACAGAAAGTTGTGGCGTTTGGAAGCGGCAGAGTCGGTGAGGTAAGTTGGCTGGTGGATCTCACTATTTCCCTGATCTAAGGCTTTCACTCCTATATTTGGCTCCGTGTTTTTTATTTAATAAGACCATTTAGAAATTCATCTACAGAGAAGGAAAAAAAGAGAAAGAAAGAAAGAAAGAAAGAAAGAAAGAAAGAAAGAAAGAAAGAAAGAAAGGAAGGAAGGAAGAGAAGGAGGGAGGGAGGAAGGAAGGAAGGAATGAAGGAAGGAAGGAAGAAAAAATTAAATTAGCACAAGGGGGAAAGATTGACTGAAGACAATGGCTGAAAACAGGTGGAAATCAGGCCTGTGGAGAGCATCGCCAACGTGCTCCAGCCTTGATGGCATATGTTGTCACTTTTCTCAGCCTCCTCTCTTCTTTGACATATATTCTTCCTGTCAATCTTTTTTCTGCATCAGAAAAAGGTGTCTACATCTTCTCAAGAAATTAGCATTTCTAACAGAGGAGAGATTTTCTTATACTCTAATGACCAATAGTCTTAAAATATTTAAGCTATGAGAAACAATGATAATGTATGTCTTGGTGTAAAATGATACATATACTCGAATATAACTGCCATAGCTTTCTATAAGTGTTTACTAACCCCCTTCTTGTAGCTGAAAGTTTTCCTGTGTCCCACCCAGTCCACAGCCACTCAGACCCAAGTAAATACAGAGAGGCTTATATTAATTACAAACTGTATGGCCTATTGGCTCAAGCTTACTACTGATTAGCTCTTACACTTACTACTGATTAGCTCTTATAGCTCCTGCACTTGGCTCTGTGGTAATTTGGAAATGCATGTGCTTAATATCTGAATTATATCCTGAAGTTGAGCACACATACATCCATACCAGATTTCTCATAATGGTATGGAAACTGGAATATCTTGTCCTCTATATGGAGTGTACATTCTTTTAAGGCATATGGTACAGATGCCAGCCTTTCAGAGCATGGTATTTCCAAACCTTGCATCAAACAGGAAATAGAAAAAAAAACAAACAAAAAACAAAAAAACCTAAGGACAAAAACTCAGTTCCAGAAGTAACACATTCAGAACCATCTAACTCACCTCCATTTTCAAAAGTAGCAATGTCAGTCCTTGGTTTCCTATCCAGTGATGTTTTTGCCTCACCCGGCCTGTCCAAGAGGCTAAACTTTGTTGGAACTGTGAGACCATCCCCTAGAAATGGAAGAAATAAAAAGTCACTCCAGCCACCTTTACATTATAAACAAGATTGTGATAGAATTCATGGTGACAGTTAAGTAGCTTAGACACTAATATATACACAATTTGCGTAATGATCTGGTGAACAATATATAAGTACATTTATTTCAAGCTAATTTTGGTAAATGACAAAAAGGCAGTAGTTTGTCCTTTTATGGATCAGTAACTAAATGGCAATGAGAGGTTTAAACAATCTTACACTATTGTGTGAGTGTAATATGTTTAGTTTATCTGGTGTTTTATTGTAGTGGATTTGAAATATTTCTTTTGTTTCTATCTCTTCATGATTAATTTAGCAAACAGCATTAGAGTCATTATTACTGATACTTGATAATTATTCTCTAAATTTCATTGTACATATCCAAATAATCTACTTTGAAAGTAAGCTGTTGACATCAGAATGAAGACATACACAGCAGCCTAAAGCAGTGTGAGATTCTGGACTGGATAGTATGCCAAGAAAGAGTAAATTCACTTTGTGGATATCAGAGGCCTAGCTGGTGAAATGTGTGAAGGGAACCCGTAAACAATAACACTGTTTCAGAGGAAGTTTCCTGATTTTAACATTTATGCTGCAGTTGTGTAAGAACATAGAGCACCATATCTTCACTTGCAGCAGTTCAGAAAATAGTAATGGTAGTGTTCACACTCACTCTAACACTAAGTAAAAACCCAGAAGTAGTAAAATATTAACATTTGCTGTCCACCAAAATCAGGAGTTCTCAACCTGTGGGTCACGACTCCTTTGGGTTCAAACAACCTTTCACAGGGGTTTTTGCCTAACATCATCGGAAAACACAGATATTTACATCATAATTCATAAGAGTCACAAAATTATGGTTATAAAGCAGCAGCAAAAATAATTTTATGATTGGGGGTCACCAAAACATGAGGAACTGCATTAAAGGGTTGTAGCATTAGAAATGTTGAGATCCACTGTTGCAAGTGATCAGGGAGTTCAGGGATTAACTTTTTGAAAGCAATACAAGGCAATATTTATATGTATACAAATGTATGCATCATTTCTTTTACAATCTTCCCTTTTGAATTTTGACTGGTAACTTTGTCTTTTGTTTTTGTTCGCCTGTTTTGAGGTTTCTCACATCTAGTTAGTACAGGCTGCAGTCTGCTCCACCTTCTGATGGTCTGTTGCTGCCACCTCCTGTCAGCCGTTTAAACAGCTTGCCACATAGAGGCAGGGCGACACAGATGCTCTGTTCTATATCCCTCCGATCATCCTCAGACATCCTCATCTCTTTCCTCCATTCTTCCTTCTCTCTGCTAGCTCCTCTCTCTGTGTGCTCTCCCAACTTCCTGTCCTCTAGAGATCAGGGAGCAATGACATTCTCTTCTATTGTTACAATATGTACACAAGCTCACTCTGAAACCAGGAAACCTGCATGAACTTTTAACACTCATGGACTTTTATACACCGACACGCATCATGAAAGAGAGAGTCTAGGACTTGTCCATCAAAACTGCCTTAAACTTGCCTGACACACAACAGACATTCATTCATCAGACGCATTCTTCCACCGACATCATTTCGCTACCTCACTTTTGTCCACACTGACCTGGGTTACCCTTTCCATTTAAAATAAAACAGCGAGCTCTATCTCACAGAAAGATTTACCACTGACACAGAAAGGCACATTATTTACAGAACGCCTGTGTGGCATGTGAGGGTCGCCTGTATCTGTGAAGTCTGTTCATTTGGCGGCTCCTCTGGGGAAACATCATTACATTAACAGCATCCTTTCATAGGAAATTTGGGTCATCCGGTAAAAAGCTTCCTTCTCACTCACAAGCCAGATGTATTATTTATCATTTAATCCTGCTCTAGTGTACACTGCACTAAATAATTCAGGGTCTATGCACTAAGGATCCCTTACACGTCACCTTGAATAGTACCATCTTCAGTCTTACCTTCTTGCAATTCGCTGCCATTTTCCAAAGGCTTTTCTAACTCCTTTTCCGGTGTAGAAGCTACGCTTTTTGATGATGAAATGTCCGGAGGAGCATGGAATCTATAGTATTCACCTAAACTCCCATGAGAAGAGAATAGTTAGCATGTGGAGCATATCAACCATTGGAAATCGCACAATTGTTTGATTTCTTACCAGATTTATAACACATCTCCTTTATTGCTCTTTTCTCTTCAATTTCTTCAGGTGTCTTTGTCCATAAACTAGAAGCATCTATAGGATATATTTTTTAAAAATTAAATTGTCCCAAATTCAAATAATCTGAAAATTTATAAATCAGAAAGAAAAATCCCAAATATTGTTTTCATAGATAGACTGTTCTTCATCTAATGTTTGAAGTAAAAAAAAATAATAAATAAATAAAAAAGAACAAACTCATATTTCAAAATGCTTCCATGTTTAGTATTTGAAAGAATCACGGAAGAGAAATTGTACATTTTATGCTCTATGTCCTGAAAGGAGAAGCTGAAAGCACAGACTTGCTGAGATGCTGTGTGGTAGAGCATGTGGGCACGAGACAGGAAGAAATGATAACAGGCAAAAAGAACGGTTGAAGACTTCTGTGTATTCCTAAGCACAGAAGCTATGACCGTTGGTACCCACAGAGAAATGCATTCCAGGGCAGAGACAAAGTAAATCTGCGTTTTCGGGTGTTCATCTGGAGTTCATCTGAATGGCTCCACTGTACTGTGATGATACGGGGAAAAAAGGAGAAGGACCATGATGCAGAACACATGGGCCCTAATTCTGTCCACACTTCTCTACAGAAGATCAGGGATGCTGTAGATGACAGTACTTTAAATTCCAAGCTACTCCCTGGATCCTTAAAACTCAAAGGAGTAAATGTTATGAGACATAGATGAATGTACATCAGTGTCACAGCGGTTGTCTCTTTTGAGGCTATCTGTATCTCTGTAAGTACATGCGCTTAATTAAACATGACATATGTCTCCCAGCCATCATACGACAAAACCTCTTAGTCCAAAGAAGCATAAGCATATGTAGACAGAGAATAAATTAAAAAATAAAATTCATTTCTTTAATAATATTAGTATTTTCTCAACAAAATCTGGAATGTATGTTGCGTCTTAAGTCTCTAATTGTTGAGGAGTATGTAGAAAATACTGTGGGTTTTTACATGTGTATTGTAATCCAAGGAAAATTCTGTGGGTTTTTACATATGTATTGTAATCCAAGAAAATACTGTGGGTTTTTACATGTGTATTGTAATGTAATCCAAGAAAATACTGTGGGTTTTTACATGTGTATTGTAATCCAAGAAAAGGGGTACTAACCATTTTGTTCCTCTTCTTCCTCCTCCTCTTCTTCAAAGTTAGTCTTTAAAACTAATGGATTATGGATAGGTCGTGATACGTTCTCCATGGGTTTCAGAGGTTCCTGACTCTGGCTTGGGGGTGGATTTCCTTCCTGACTTTCTTTCTGTAAGGTGGTGTCTACAGAGAAAACACAATGCTTTTAGTCTGTTCAACCACTATTACTAATACATTCAGTGACCAACCATTCTTTTTGTTGCTATTTTTTTATTTCTTAAAAAAAAAAAAAAAACAGAAATGGTTTTTTGTCTTCTGGATGTGATAGAACTGTTGCACTCATGAGATCATGGTAGCTGTAGTTGCCTGAGCAAGAACTGCTCAAAATCAAGCCAGTCAACATCCCAGTATAAAGCGGTAGGGATTCCCAAGGTCCCTTCCCTAACTGAGGAGTTTGACAGTTAATGATTTTTGAAGAAGGAAAATTTATTTTTCTTTATTAGTGTAGCCCTCAGTAGGTTGATCACAGTCCAGTGGATTGCCACTGATCCATGAATGAGTATATGGACAGTAGAAATTGGTCGTGATGGGTTAAAACCAAACAAAACAAAAAGCAGGTGGAAAGATGGGAGGTGGAGAGTGGATCTAAGAGGAGTTAGGGGAAGTGGGTGGTGAATATCATCACAATACATTACATGAAAGTCTTAAAAAATTAACAAAATTTTATATTTAAAAGAAAACAAAATCTTGAGAAGGAAGAGGCTGGAGAGATGGTTCAGCAGTTAAGAGCACTGACTGCTCTTACAGAAGACCTAGCGTTTAATTCCTAGCACCCACATGGCAGTTATTGTCTGTAACTCCAGTCTTAGGGGATCCAACACCCACTTATGGCCTCTGCAGGCACCAGGAACATACATTCAGACAAAAACTTATACAAATAAAATAAATAAATACAATTTTAAAATACCATGAAACAGGGCTTCTTGTATCCAGTCTTGGCCTCAAACTCCCATTCATTTACAGCCAACCTGGCTTCGAATGATTGTCCTGCTTCTACTTCCCTAAAACTGGGGTTAGAGTTGGATACCACTACACATGGTTTATGTGAGGCTGGGCTTTAAACCCAGGCCTTTGTATATGGTAGGCAAGAACTCTACTGACTATAATATAAACCTGTCCCTTTAAACCATTATCTTCTTAACTAATTGTATATTAAAATGTTTCCCTTATTTTTCAAAAGACTATTATACCGATTGAATAACTATCAACGTTTTGTCTGTAACTAAGGGAAAATACGTCATTTGCTATACTTTGTCATTGTGATGAGCTGGATGTGGAGTTCACACATTTTGTGTGGTATTCCACATTTGGCCCCTGGTTTAGGGTGGATTACATCCATGGTGCTGTGAAGTGACAGGCATCAAGCTCTGGATGTTAACATTTTCTCAGGATGACACCATTCTCGGGGATAATCCCTTTGATGCTGGGCAGTGACTGTGAGCACAGATCTGAGTCAGCAACGTAGTCGAGAAGTAAAGGACTCTGTCTACAGTGTGCTGTGGTACTAAATCATGGGGCTCTGGTTAAATCGGGGTGCTCTGGTAGGTCGGGAGTAATGCAATAAAGTAATTTATTTTCAGCTTATGACAGATTGATTATAGGTGTGTGCTACCATGCCCAGCTTAATGGGCAGTTTGATATAAGCCCCACGGCCCCATGAAGAGAACCATGAAGAACGCATAATTGATAATTTCACTTAGAGCATAGATATGATCTACAGTGTCCAATCAACTAATGGAAAGATTGTCTTTGGGAAGCACATAATCCTGGAAGAGTACAGCTGGTGATTTAGACAACACTCTGTGGCTCCATCTCACCTACTTTACACGTGCTGTTGGGTGGGCCTCAGTTCAACAAGTGGAATCCCAAAAAAACATTTCACTGATTGTCTTTTTTAATATCTAACTTTTAGCTTATCTTGACCCGAGGGACATGATTACCTATAGAGTATGTAATGTTCTGTACTAACTGATGCTTTATTAGCTGTGTCTTTTCATAATTTATAATATGTCCACCTTGGATTTGTAAGTAGTTATATGTACTTAATGAAACACAGGAAGGCAGATGCTTTTCCATAAATGTACTACATGACAATGTAAGGATTTAAGGTTAAAAAAAGAAAAAGATTTATCATTCAAGTTCTGATTGATATAGCATTTGGTAGACAGATGTCACTACAAATATTATGGGAACTATCAGATCTGCTAGGGATCAACTTATTTCTTCTATAGTATTCATTATTTCCAAAATGAATAGGTAATATGGTAGCTCAGTACATGGTTTTTTTTTAAGCCCTTGATAGTTTTGTATGTTTGGGACACAGTTTATCTCCTAAAGTCTGATGTGCTAGAATATTGAACCCCAGTGTGGTGTCATAAGGTAGTGGAACTTTGAAGAGGTGAGGCCAATTGGAGGGAAGAACTGCCACTCTCATGAATGGATTAATGTTCTCTCTCTGATAAGGGTCAGGGCTCCTGAGATTCGTGGAGTTCTCATGAGTGGACTGTTTTAACATGAGGCTGGAATCTCCCCTTGTGCTATTTACACCTGTATATTTCCTTTTACTTCTCTGCTATATTGTGATGTAGCTGGGAGGCCCTCACAGGACATCATCGGTACTGTGTTGTTTGGACCTTCCAACCACTAGAATCATAAGCCAGATCAACCTCTTTTCTTTATATACTACTCAGTCTCTGGTACTTTGTAACACCAAAACAAAACAGACAAAAACAACAGTCTGTCTACTACCTAGAAATTGAATCTTCTTTCTAGAGTACAGAATTGTGTCTGAGCAGAGGAAAACTTAACATGAATGAGTTTTCAGCTAAACATGATTAACTAAGATTTCCCAGGTTAGAATCTATAAGAGGCAATCCTGTACGCCTTTGTCGAGTGTACGGCATTGGCAAGTGAACAAACCAAAGATCCTTGGTCTCATGGAGATTTTATTCTACAAGGAAGCATTAGGCAATAAGCAATGCACAGAGCAAACAAATTAGACTGCATCTGAGAAATTAATGGGGTGTGGCAAACGGGAAATAGAAGAGGGCCAGGAAAACTGGAAGTGTATATGGAGGAGATGGGACAGGAGGCTATATTTCAATTATGGCACCAAGCAGAGACTTCATTAAAGGCAATATTTGAGCAAAGCTTTGAAGAAATAAAGTAGCTTGCCACAAAGATATTGAGGAAAGGGTACTTCATGCAAAGCCCTGGAAACAGAAATATGCTAACATGCTCCAGGAAAGACAAATAGGGAAACATACTGTTGGAGTGAAATGAGAAGTGTCTGAGTTCAGGGGAGCTAGCAGAGTACTTGATCAAATAACTTTCCAAATTCAAGCTCTTGTTAGGACTCTGACCTCTCTGAATTAGATGAAAGGACACTGGGAGATTTTTGGTAGAGGACAAAACCTACTTGATCATAAGACTGTGTAGGTGCTGGGCTTTGAACAGACATAAAGAGAGAAAGCAGGGGGAAACCAGGAGCTGCTGTAACAATCCAGTTATGAGACAATCATGGCGGCTTGATCCATGTGGAGACTGTATAGATGATGATGAAGTCTGACTCTGATATATCCAGGTGGTAGAATTATGTCTCTGTATGGATTAGATGCGGGATATGACAGAAATTTGGGGGATGATTCAAATGTCCTAAGCCACTGCAAGGATGGGCTTATAGTCAAGATGAGTCAGAACCAGCTATGGATGGAGCCGTTTTGAAAAAGTACAAATAAAATCATGATCTCTTAAACATGTTAAATGTGAAACAATCGTTAGTCATACAAATCCAGAGATAAAGTAAAAAGTTGAATTCAGACGTCTAGTGGTGTGTGGGGGAGGGAGAAATCTCGATTTGGAGTGGTATGTAAACAGAGTCAATGATGTGTGAATCATTGAAACCACAAAGTTGAGACTGGAGAAATAGTTCAGTGGTTAAGACCATGTCCTGCACAACCCCGAGGACTGGAGTTCAGATCCTAGCACCCATGTGACAAGCTGGAGTCCTGTGATGGTCTAGAACTCTAGCTCTGTGGTATCTGACATCCTCTTCTGGGCTCTATTTGTGTACACAGATAGGTGCACTTGAACACGCACAAATATAGACGCCCAGGAAGACACAGGCTGGGCATGAATAAATAAATAAAATAAACCTAATAATTACTAGTGGGGAAAAGGAAAGGGGGACAAAAGTGATGAGAGGTGACAGAATAGTAAAGAGGGGTGACTATGATCAAGATCAACTATGTACAAATGAGACAATATAAACAAACCCATTGTTATGTATAACTAACGTGTGATAATAAACATTAAAAATAAAAATAAGACTGGGTAATATTACAAGACAGGAGACAGGAAAAAAAAAGGAGATGCAACGACTTCATTGGATACCACCCATGAGGTGTAACTGGCAAGGGCAAGTCATGGAGGGCACAGAATGAAGACACTATGGAGGTCGGCAAGCTGCTAAGAAATTATATGAAAGGAGAAGGAGATGTCAAATGTGTCCACTTCTTCTAGTAGCTCAGGTGACATAAGGACTCAGATTTGACCAGTGTATTTTATAATCTGCACACAGTGGGGAGAAGGGCCAAAGAAACCTGATTGCTAAAAAAGAAAGGAAGAAAGAAAGACAGAGAGGGACGAAGGGAGAGAGGAAAATATTTACAGCAAGAATAGACAAACACTTTAAGAGCCACTGCAGTAGAGAAAAAACAACAACAACATGGGGTAGTAGCTACTTGTGAGAGAACGGATTGAGAAGAAATACTATTTAGTTAATAAAAAGATAAACGTGTGTTCGTATGATGAAAGGAATGGCTGGGTCATTTAAAATGGCTGTGTAGAAGTCACAGGAAGAATTGTTCATTTAGTTACGAAGTGGGAAGACTGACTAGATAGAGAATGGTAGTTCATTATGGTAAGTGTGAAGAAGAGACCAGTACAGATTGTAGTTAGGTGGGTAGATGGAAGTCTGTAGAAATTCCCTACTCATTCCTTAAGTTCTTCAGTAAAATATTAAGGTCACCATCTGGGATGAGGAGATGTTGGAAGATGAATGAGAAGGAAGACAATACAAAAGCATATTCTAGAAGAATAGAGATGTACCTGAGGACCAATATAGAGCATGGCTGAAGTCAGTAGTATGGACTCATTTGAGGTCTATGGCCAAGAATTTAAACTTCATCAGCACGGTCATGTGTTTCCTTTAACCACGAGCAATTTAACAGATACAGGCACAAAATAAGTGGGGAGTCATGTACCAATACTATGGCTGTAAGAATAGTTTCCTGCAGTTAGTGAATGGTAACAGATTGGGAAGTGTGTGAAAAACATTGGTTTCCAGGGAGACTCATGAGAAAATATTGCAGAGGTAAGTGATTGAGGAGGTAGAAGCATAGAGAGGCTAGGGTGATGATAGAGCACATATTTTCCTACTGAAATTACCAAGAATTAATAGAGCGGTACTAATATAGTAACAATGATCTACAAGTTGCCTATGGTTGAAAACGAGGAGGAAGGAGGTAGATGAACATAGCAAAGGACAATGGCACAACACTAAGGAACAAACTCATAAAAATAATTATCATCAGACTCATGCTGGACAGTATTAGAAAGAAGTGTCAGAAACAGTCTGAAATTGGCAGCAAGGACAAGAAAATCTCTCATCTCACACTTAGAGTTGGTGGTACTTGAGATTTGGAAGAGAGGGTGTTGGGGTGGGGGGTGGGGTTGTCAGCCAACAGTGAAGAGTGCCATAGCACTAGAGTCCTCAAGGGAAAACTTCTTACATAAAAGTGTGAAATATGAGAGGAAAATTCAGAGGAGATAGAGTTGTGTTGACAAAGGAAAGCTGGAGAAGAATGAATGAAAAGGATCATTTGAGAGTCTCTTACATTGATTGACATAAAAATAAAAGCCAGAATGAAATTAGTTCTATTCAAAACAGAAGTTCTATTCAACATCCAAGTGTACACAATGAGCCTGTGCTGGATATATAGTGTAGCGAGTATAAGGAATTCTCTCCTGTCTTCCAAAGAGTCAAGGAGATTTAAGGAAACTGGGCATTATTTGTCTACACATCTCTTTAATAACTTAGCATGAATGATTAGGGGGAAGGGTTAGAATCAGTGCATGGGTGCAGATTTGACCCTATCGAATGGAGGGTTACTCCAAGTGTCAGGCTAAGCCCTAACCCCTGTTGGAAAAGTTGGTACTTCCAGAAAGCCTAGTTCTATTTACAACACACAAGAACAACCCACACAACACTACAGCACTTACACCAGAGCTTATTTTAACAGTGGGAAGACGAATGATAGTCATTTACACAGGCATCCCACTCAGCTCTGCTCTGAGAGGAGGCAGTCTTTGTTTCCCGCTGGTCTTAAAAAAGCCAGTGAAATCCCTGGGATTAAACTACCAGATAAAAATAATGCCATGGGAATGTTTTGCCCTGGATAAAAATCATACCGTTGTAAACTAACAAAGCCAAGTTAATCCGTTACACAGCTTCACCACTTTCATCCCAGCAAGTTTCCATCTCTTCTCACCCACCCATTTGTCTAAGCAACTAATTTACTACACATTTTTTTTTGGTTCAGACATTTCAAAGCAATGGCAAAGAAATTAATTATGTTCCCCAGCCTCCAGATGCTTGCATTCTAGTGAGGAAGAGAAACAATAATAAAAGTATTGCATATGTGATGTGCTTTATGAGGTCGAAAGTTTCCCCAAGTATGTAATAAAGGGACTAAAGTTTTAGCTATCCATTTATTGAGGTTATAGGAAACTAATCTTTTCATTCCCAAAGGACTAATATCATATTCTGCTCTTATCTAGAACCATTCCACCAGAGACATACGGTGACCATAGCAGAATAAGGTTGCTACAGCATCAGGGAAAACCTTGAGATCACCAATAACTCCAACAAGGTTCCCTTAAATATGAGGTTCTCTGTGTTCTGTGAAGAATCTATGTCAAGTCTCACCACAAAGGAGCATTTTTGAATCATTGCAGACAGCTGCTGTGACAGACTGTGACACGTAACCCAGAGCATGTCTTGGCTCTCCCCACCTATGAGAGATGCCTGGCACTTCTCACCTGGGGTTTTGCAACTGTGCCTCCCTAGCCTTCTACACCAAGACCGGACTCTAATACTGGAGATCCAGTAATCACAGATATACTCACTGCTACTTGGTGGCAAAAATAATCCATTGATATTTCGGGGTTTGCTGTGGTAAAAAATACAGCTGATCTTCACACAACCAAGAGGTTGGGTTTCCCAGAAGCATGAAATGCTGCAGTTTTGCTATGGAAAGGAAGTGGGAGAAAATACAATGTTTAGCTACTCACAATAAATTCAGGCTGTCAGAACACAACGCAATGTGAAAAGGATAGCTTTAATGGGTGACTTAGAATCGTCTGTGTTTCCTACATTTTGCCCCCTCTAAGCTTTTCTATTTAAAAGATAAAAACATTCTTTTATTTTGTACAAGTTTAGTTTGAACAAAGTAAAAAACACTTAAGTTGTTGGGGAGGAAGAATGATTTCTTCCCTATTTTGTGATAAAAGTTTATTGCAACGGTGAAGGTAGGAGTGTCTTAGTGAAAACGATCAATCATTTTACCTGCATTTCCATGTGTCTAAATCTGCAAAGAGGGTCTAAACATTTTCTCTCTCTCCATAATGAGCACACAGTGTCACTGCCAAGGGCTTCTTCACAGTGTCGGAATCGGCACTGAGAACCCTAAGAGATAAACAGTGAAGAAGACACAGTATATTAACGTTAGCGTTTAATAACAAAATGTTAACCGACTAAAGAAGAAGGAGTCTATAATATTGGAATCATGAAAACATGCCCTATCAATACAGGCTTAAATGACTAAGTTGTCACAAATCCATCTCTTTAGAGTAAGAAAGTGATAAGAAAAGGTAATGATCAAACAGTACAACACACCACAAGTTACTCTCAAAATGATGCCCTTTGCATCCAGTGAGCCCATAGATGTGAGGGCAGAGACTCCCTTGATCGCAATACAACAACAGGGAGGGTTTATTTCTCTTTCTGAAGAAAGCTTGGCAAGTATCTGCCATGCACTAGTCACATTGAAGACAGTCTCTACCGACCACTAAGACTAGCAGTCTGTGGAGATGCTGCAAACTATGTTGAGATCAAGAAAGTAAGTGAAATCTCAACTGTGTGATACTGTAAAAACTGCAGTAATTTCCACATCACACATAACATACATGTTTTATGTTCTTGATGTACAAACAGTTGACTAAATATATTTACACAGGTATTTTATATAAAAACCAAAGTAGATATGGATTATGTCAATGGCCTGCTATTGCTTTATTTTTGAATTCAACATTCTTTTGTGCATATATTCACAGTTGGAAAAACTATAGGCCACTGTCTCACAGACAGCGGAATAGCGAACAATAACAACTCCGTTGCATTCCTTTCTTTTTGACACACACTCTATGTCTTCTTTCTACTTCTCTGTTCACTTTCTTTTCCCTTCAAAGATGGAGTTTGTATTCTGAAAGCATGGGAGAATGAGCAGTGAGTTTGCATTCAGGCCAACTGGTATTAACACCACAGCTCCATCACTTGTCAACAGGCACATGTTAAGAATTAACTCATTTTCTCTTTTCACTCTTAAAAACAAAAACAAAAACAAAAAAAAAAAAAACCTCTCACAGTATATTGGAGAAACGATGTGAGGTAAGGTATAATGGTTTCTAAATTCTGTGTAGTCATTTCCTTAGAAGGTATTATTCATCAGTCACTTGGGGGTAAACAGAGAAAGAGACAAAACTCTGACAATCTGGCACAAAAAGTCTGTCATCCAAGAAGTCTTTGAAAAGGGACAATGACAAAAGGGGGTTGAATCCTTGTGGCCAAAGAGTTTGACTCCAGGTTTCTAGCAGAGCTGAAAGACGCTTGACCAGACAGAACATCTATCTTTCTTAAGTTCGTCTGGGACGTGAGCAACAGATGAGTTTCTATATTTATCCATTTTTTAAATATCCATTAATCTCAAATCAGTTTCCCACTTAATATTGTAACTGTGGTTAATTTGTTTATGCTACATTCTATCTCTCTTTACATAGTTAAATACTTGCTGTTACTCAGACTTTTGACAGGAAAAATGTAATAACTGTTTTAACTAATTTCAAAAAGGCAACAGATACTACATTATTGATAGTAACCTGAATTCCACTATTTAATAATGTATGACTGAAGTCATATACAACAAAATAACGTGCTATATTATAAATATCATTATATAGTATAAAGAATTAGAAATTTGATGTCTAAAGAAGACATAATATATGCAAAAATGTTATATGAAAACTGGCATGAAACTGACTATATACATAAAGAATAGTTTTAAATATATCATAATTTTAAATTAATCCAGATTTCCCCACATAAATTCAAGATATCAAAAATACATAGGCTTTTACTTCAGAATTAAGGTATCTTTTTATTGCTGTTTCTTCCTTCATTCTACTAAAAAGCTTAAGCATGGGCACTGTAAGTCGTACAATATTTACCTTTATGCATGTGGAATTAACAAAGAAATAGCAGTCATTCCCAACTTCTGCCATTTTCAATCTCTTGCTGCTAATCCAATGACTGTGTTTTATAAATATGTACAGATTGCAGGATCGCAAATATAAGAACTATCAGTGTGTAAGGGGAAATTGTTCTTTCTTTTCCACAGTCTTTCAGGCTATCAGTAGTATTCCTTTAAAACTGACCTCCGGTTGACAGTATATTACACAATAGCTAATTCTTAAATAAATTTAAATTAGAAGATACCTTCTCTAGCTTTGCAGAAATGTTGAAAGTGGTTACTAGTAATCACACAAACTCAAACTTCCAGAATTTTCCTCATTGTTACATAATCCATTGTTTGCTCATCATAAATGACCTCATATGCAACTGTAGCCTACTTCACCTACAGGAATATCTTCCTTACTCATTATATATCAAGTATACTAAAACATTATCTGTAAATTTAACACTGTATTTTATTTTTTAGTGTATGGTTAAAGAAGAAACACAAATTCATATTTTCAAAATTAAAATTGGTAAGTATTTCATGAGGAAATAGCTATTTGTATATGTGATTTGGAAATGGAACCAACATAAATATACTATCTATATTCCAAGAAAACATATACGATTATGTAAATATATACCTGGTGCTATATACACCGACTTAGGAAAAACTATAGCCAGATTGTAATAGTAATAAACGTACATGAAAATAAAAAGGAGTACCTATTCATCCAGTGACTTTGTTCCATTTTCATCCATCATAAAAGGGGAACTAGCTTCATCTAATAGCAAAGGGTTCCAGCATCCTTGAAAACTAGGAGAATTTGTTGAAAACAAGGTGAAGCCCTCTGATTCCCAAAGGGAGACATTTCGATGAGCAGTTTTTAGTCTCCATCCAAGCATCCTTCCTATAAGAGTAAGAATCTAGCAGAACTGAAGAATATTCACCATAGGCCACTTAGAAGTTGACTGGTGCTGATTGATCACACTGGACCAAAGTATGTTTTTAAATTACTGCAGACTTTTAACTGAAATCTCAAATGATCAAGACAAACACAGATTTCCATTTAAATAAAATATGGCAAATTGCCTTAAATTTTTTGAGTGGATGGTCTAGAGTAATAATCTAGAACTAAACAATTTAGCAAAAGTTAGTTTGTTTATAACTATAAAATAAAAGAAACGAGGCTGTGTTAGAAGTAAAAGAGGGGATAAAGGTTTGGCAAAACCCTTGAAATAATTGATTAATATATAAACATAAGCCTCGTCTTTGGGTTTGCCCTTCTCTCTAACTCTTGAACAGCAGCAAGATGCTCATCTTAAGTCACAGGCTAGTCAGGGAAATTCCTCTAAGAAGTCTTCAAGCATGCATCTCCTCCAGATGAATCCATGACTGAGTGTGAAGTTTCACTAGATGGTCTTCTAAGACTAGGATCAAACACTATTATTGCTGAATTAAGTGATTTCGCAGGGAAAGAGCTGAAAAATGCCTTTACTTCAGTTGCTGATGAGTAGCCCACATTCCACTAGACATAGCAAAATCGGATCAAAAATCACAAAGGGATTAAAAAAAAATTCTTTCGTTGTGTAACACATTAGATGGATATCCTCAGTTAGTCCTTGGAATACTCAGAACCCCCGACTTTCCCTTTTTAGTTCTTTCCTTTTCCTATCATTTAGTTTTACTTTTCACTTCATTTATATCCTGTTGTGGATTTCATTTTTTACAGAAAGCTATGATTCTACTTTTTTTTTTTTTTCATTTCTTGTAATGAGAAGTGATAGGAAGTTTTGTCTTCAAAAACAGATCCAGAAGTCCTGGATTGTGCAGGCCAAAACAGACTCAGGTGGAGTTTCTTTTTGGTGTGTGCTAGGTTACTAACGCATCAGAGAAGAAACATCTTTCAGTTATCCTGTAGTACCACTTTAAGGTCGGTGGCCAGGGGCCCCACAACCAGCTCTGTATCTGAACTGGGGGAAGCTGATGGCTGCCACCCTTTCTGAGTAACCTGATCCTGTGATGGTCTCCTGGTATGGATTCTTCTGTTTCTGTCAGAAGCCTTTGTCCAGGCATTGAAGGAACCAAAATATTGCTGCCGGTCCTTTGAGAGAGAGGCTGAAAGCAGGTGGAATGTTTCTGGAAGATTATCTTTTCTAACACATGGCAGAATGTTGGATCTAGAATATTCTGTGGCAGTTTGGGAAGTGACAGTTGAGAGTTGGAAAGGTCAATTGATTGTCAGAGACCCAAGAGACAAGCTGTTGCTTAGGATTTCTCTAGCGTCTCAAAGAAGTTACCAACTTCTTTGATTTTAAAGATTTTAAAAGGCTAAGGAGTTTCCAGTTTCAATACCCCAGAGCCAGAACCATGTGGGTAGTCTCTCCCCATTCCCAGCCTCTCACTTTTTGTTTTGTGTAAAATTGTGTATGTTCACCTATGAAAAAAAAAATACGTACCAGAAGAGAAGGATTGTAAAAGGGCCAACTTGGGCCTTCCTCCATCCCTTGATTCTTACTGCAGCAACCCTAAAACTGTGAACTTGTTTTTAGGGATAATTTATTCTTTTGAGAGTCCTCTGGTAGGTACTTACAAGGGAAATGAAGTTATTTAATTTTTTTTCTAAGTGCTTAAGTAAATTGCTGGGAGTTGGATATGTGTTGATAAAGCAATTAGAGAAAATTGAGATGATAAAAAAGAATTACAGAAATAAAAATTGGCTTTTCCAATTACCTAAGATGGTAAAGTCAAAAATCTCCCTATGGTCTTAGGCTTCAGTGACATAGATCTACTAGTAGAATATAATTTTTTTTCTTATATAAGCACCAATTTTATTATTTACCATCTAATGTCGTTTTGGACAGTAAGTCAAGTGAAATAAGCTGTTTTCAGCCCTGTAGTTGACTCAAGCCCTTTGTTGGATTACCAGGAAAAACTTGACAGCTGTTTTTTGATATTTCTATGGTTTTGGATTTGTCTAAATTTTACTCATCGGAAAGGACACCAAATTATATACCGTTTGATTAATTCAAACAGAAGCTTAAAAAAAAAAAATCCAGTTCTGTTCATTGTAGTGTTTGTCTTATGTTCTTCCTGGAAAATCAGATTTTCTGTCTGCATGTTAGGAAATGTCTGGAAGTTCTTTCTAAACTTCTCCGGGTTTACAATCCCTTAAATTTCTTAAAGAAAAAGCAGACAAGTGAGTTTTAGGAGAAACGCGCGACACTGCATCCTAAAGTGATTCATCACTTATAACTGGATGTTAATTTCCGAAAATATCACCGTTACTAAGTTGTGGCCCAACACACAAAACCGGGCAACGGATCTTTTCTTGTTTTTATTGGTCATCAAAACATAGGGGAATCACCCACGTGGAGGTGTCAGATCTGTAGCCTCACTGCCGCACTACAACTCCCAGAATGCCCCGCGAATAGGCGGTCGCTTCCGGGCGTGCGTCCCCGCCCCCCGTCGGGGTGGAGCTTGGCGCCGCTGTTTGGATCCCCAGGCAGGATCGAGTACGTTTCCCTGGCCGGTTGCTGCAGGGCTTCCTCCGCCCTGGACCCAGCGCTGTGGAGAGAGACACGGTGGGCGTGGGCACCATGAGGCGCCTGGGCTCGGTGCAGCGGAAGATGCCGTGCGTGTTTGTGACGGAGGTGAAAGCCGAGCCCTCGGCCAAGCGGGAGCATCAGGTACCCGGCGGCGTGAAGCAGCTGGGCAGCTCCTCCAACGCTGATCCGAGGCCCTCCAGGTTTTCCCGGGGAGGTTTGGGTGAAGTTCCCTTGTGCTCTGAGCTCCAGCTTCTTCGACCTTCTTAGTTGTAAGGAGTGTGGGAGAGATTCCTTTTTTTTTTTATGTTCCGCTCCCTGATCAGGTGATTCAAACTTGCTCTGACAGGTCTGAAAACTCACATCACAATTAACGTGAAAAACCTGAGTAGTGAGATGTGTCTAAATTGGAACGACTGTCGACGAAGAGTCTGATGGGAAGGCACTGTTTACTTGGGGTGTCCTAGGAACCCATGGCTCTGTTGACAGCCTAACGAGGTCACTAAAATCAGACTAGTGTCATGTCTGGCTTAATTCTAACTTTTGAGCACCCATCCTAAGGTTTTCTAGTCATCTTATGTGTTTTACACAGACTGAGCCTTGAGTGAACGTAAGTGAATTAATTCATAGATAGCTTATATCAGTGTGATTCTTTGATATGTAGCAAAGTTCTTTAACCCCTCAACTCAGACGCAGCCAGCGTGTGCATTTGAAATCAGTTCCACACTTCATCATTACTGCTGCACCATTGGCCTTCTGGTCTTGTTGTTCTTGTGGGTTTTGTTTGTTTGTTTAATTAGCATGCAAAGTATGAGTTTTCCTTGTGGCATTCTCATACATAATTTGTGTTGTCCCCTTCACAGTCTCTCCCATGTCTCCAGTTTGCATCCCCTCCTCCCCCACACACACCATCACTTCTTTCATTTTTGTGCTCTATTACTGCCTCTCTTTAAGAGCCTCATTTTCCCTCCCTCAGGGTCCCCTTTCTTGTTTTTTAGATTAAATGACCTTTAAGACAAGATGCCCTGTTATCTTTTAGTCCCTGCTGCTAGGAACTGACACATGAATTAGTATTTGTCGAATTTTAATTAAAAGGACTCCGAGAGTCCTCCTGATAGTTTTCCATCAACTTGATGTTGTCTTACCTTTTACTTTTAACTGATCTTTTCTATTCCTTTCTACTACAATTGTTACTACACTTAAAATGTCCTGATGCTGTTTACGGTACTACTTAATACATTGTACCTGACATCCAGAGTGAGTTTCACTATATTTTCTAGTAAAGCCTTAAGATGAGCACTCAGTGTCTGTATTGCTGGCTATTTAGAACAAAAGTCAGAATAAATTCAAATACTCTAAAACATTGTCATCCTTGATGATTCATTTTAATTATGATTCTCCACTTTGAATATTGGGGGTGGGGCATAATTTTAAAAGTATTATATACTAGGAAAAAAAACCCTCTCATCTCTGCAGTTAAAACTATCTTAACAGCAGTGTTTACAGCATAGCATCCAAATAATTATAGTCCAGAATATCTTATTAATTAGGCCTAGTCTATTTTAAAATCTTAATGTTGAGTTCTTGTTTTCGCAACATCTTTCATCTTGTGAACGTATCGAGCACACTCCCGTGCATTAATGCTTTTCTCAGGCTATCCACTCTGCTTAAATCACCGTCAGTGTTTTTAAGTAGATCTTAATAAAACTGATTAGCTTAGTCATCCCTTGATTGGCTGTATCCATAAATTGCACACCAGCCAGTCGATCTTCGTTGCCTGTTTTCATACACAAATGTTCTTGCTTTTGCAGTAATAAAGTGTTTGGTCACAGGTGAAGGAGAAGTTACTATACCCTTCAGGATCTTGTGTCATCTTTTGTCCATGTAAATAGCAGACAGTAGTAAAGAATGATCCTTGTGTAAGGAACATTTCACACTCATTAACAACTCCATGGTCATAGTAATACTCGCACTTTTATAAATTTAAAAATGTACACACACACACACACACACACACACACACACACACACACACACACGCTGTTAGACTACTGTTTTGCCACAGTGGCTTAGAATGATACCTCTTGGTACCAGTATCATATATGAATGAGAAGTCGATCCTGAAGTAGTATATCATGAACCTGCTACACAGGCCTGAGGACCTGAGTTCAGATCCCCAGCACCCACATCTCTGTAATCTCAGAATTATAGAGGGGGACACAAGATCCCTAGAGCTTACCTACCAGAACCACTAAGTTCTAAGCTCAGTGTGAGACTCTTGTCTCTGAAAATAAGGTGAACGATTGAGTACACCCAGTGACCTCTGGCTTTCACATGCACGCATAAAGGCATGTATTCACACACATGTTCACACACATATACATACATATACCTCACACAAAGTAGTAAATCAGTAATGAAATGAGTATAGTATCCATCCTAGTGCCTAATTTTGCCTGAACCACCATTTCCCCTTTGTTTTGTACAGTGTTTTTTTATTAGTATTTATTATAATTATTTTGTAAAGTGAATGTTTAGATTCAGACTATAAAATAGTAGTGTAAGTCTCTCAGAAATCAAAATTATAGCTAAAAAGTTGTAAGAATCTCAAAAGCAGCCTTTTCTTCCAGCCGCCATGCTTTATTTTCTTCCTGACAGTAGCAAGGTTATAAATGAAACTTGTGAACAGCTAATTGTTGGTAAAGATGAGAAGAACAAGAAGGGAATACCAGACAAAGCAAGTAAAAATCGGAGGGAAACAGCAGGCAGGTGATGGTTGGTAGTTTTCAACAGCGGAACCTGGGAGCGGTCGAAATAGAAACCACAATCGGCCTCAGATATTGAGTACACATTGCGCCAGGAACAGAACTGAGTGTTTCAGTCCCAGGAGGTATGGTGGACCACCTTTGATCACCTGGGGTAGACTTACCATAATAGTTACTGGAAGTTTCACCCAGCAGGCAATGGCAGTGGGTCTTGGTCCTTTAAAGATGGCCTGCATACTAGAAAAATGTATTTCATAAAGAAGATTCAGCATCATTGTTGAATGGGTAGCCACAGAGATTTTTAAGATGGACATCTTAAAGTAAGTATGTGGATTTCAGTTTGCAAGAAAGTCTTTTCAAAACTGAAAATAAGAGTCGTCTTCATCTTCTCTTTCTGAAAACATGGCCCAAGACAGAGGACATCACGAGACTCTTCCTACAACTAAGAACCAAGTGTGATTTGAAAAAGTCAATTTTGTAAGGATCTCATTGAAGAGTAGACTTAGTCTTGGAGAATTGTGATTGGTGAATCCATGTGCTGAACCCCCAGGAACTCTCTGGAATGAAGTAAGCATGTGATATAGTTTTCCCTGGACTCTGTCCCGAACACAGAGGCTGACTTGCATTCTTCAGACACAGAATGTACTGTGGGCCTTTTCTCCTGATGTGTCAAATCTGCTCAGATGTCGCCTCCTCAGAGGACTTCCCTGCGCCATTCTGTCTGGTTTTCCTCTTCAGAACTCATCAGTGTAATACTGTTAGGCATCGTATTTGTGTCATAGCCCTCCAAAGTGTAGGTTTCACTAAAGGTGGGCACTTCTCTGTATTTCCAGTGTCACGAACGGTGCTTATTGCGTTTAGTGCATAATCACAATAGGATTGTGCATGTTGAACCCGTGCTGAGGATGAAACAGCATAGGACATGATTCCTGGTTTCCTTGTGATGGATGAGAAGCATGTAAATAAGAGTCTGCTTGGAAAATCAAATTTTACTGTGATCACATTACAAAGAGTTACAGAGCTGGTGTGGAAGGACAGGAGGGGAATCTGGGAACTAGAGGCTAAAGCAAAAGGATTATGAGTTCAAGGCCGGCCTGGGCTTCAGAGTGAGTCTTGGGAGACAGTTGTTTAGAACTAATGAAAGTAGGCACAGTTCAGGTGAGCCTGTGTGTAAAGGCAGAGGCCTTGTGTCTTACACCAGTTTTTTTTCTCTCTTTCTTTTTTTAAGCCATTTAAAGTTTTGGCAACTGAAACTCTAAGTGAAAAGGCGTTAGATGCAGATGTATACAGTGCTATTGCAACAGAAAAAGTGGATGGAACATGTTGTTATGTTACTAACTACAAAGGTAAAATACAACTATCATGTTTACTAAAAGTATTATCTTAATCATTGTATAAATCCTGTACATCTGGGATGGGTATTTACTCTTCATGAACTATTAAAACCTAACTAGTAGTTGAGTGAAAAATCACAGTGGTTGTATTTACTTCTCTTGAGGAGAGAAGGACGTGTGACTAACATTAACTTGAAATTCCCATGAAAGGCTAGGCAGCCTAATGGACAGGTCTTGTATGTTCCCTCATTTGCATAATAAACATTTCTATATCCCTAATGAGGAAACTGAGTCTCAGCCAGGTTTAGTAATTTGTCTAAGACCATTCAGTTCATGAATGGCTGAACAGTGATGGGACCTGAGTTTGTCCAGCCCAGGAACTTGTTCTTATTGTACCACCCTAGAGCTTCCAGGGCTTTCATTAGCTTTGGCCAGGTCTTTGATCAGTTACAGACTTTGAAAAAGAAAGTTCACATTGATGATATTAAGGGAAAAAGGCACACTGAAAAGAGATAATTATTGTTGGTAATTATTAACAGATCGTGAGATTGACTCTCAGTTCCGGTAACAAAAATAGGTAAATGAGCTAGATTTATTCTTTGGTGTCAAGAAATGTCCTGAAATGCACTTTTAAAACTTTCAACTTGTGATAACATAAAAATTGCCATCATAATTGTACTTTATAATGATGTGTAACTCAGTGGCATTAAGGACATTCACATGGCTGTAGTGATATCATCCCCCACTCATCTCTAGAGTATGTCATTGTCTAGAACTAAAACTGCTTGTTGGGAACCCCCTCATACACCCCTACCTCCACAGAACCCATCTCTCAGGCCTTGGTTCATTCTTCTTTCTAACTATAGGTAACTCAAGTAAATGGACTCAAAAGATATTTGTCTCTTTATGACTGGGTTACTTGTTTAGTTCAATATTTTACAATGTTAGAGTATATCAGATTGCACACATTTTTTCTTAAATTGCTTAATATGTACATAGCACATTTTGTTCATCCATTCAGTCACTGATAGGCATTTAGGTTGCTCCAACCTTTATGCCATCGTGGATAATACAATTAATAATGCTAAAT
This sequence comes from Peromyscus eremicus, assembly GCF_949786415.1. Classification (NCBI taxonomy): domain Eukaryota; kingdom Metazoa; phylum Chordata; class Mammalia; order Rodentia; family Cricetidae; genus Peromyscus; species Peromyscus eremicus. Next base: position 27,159,332 of record NC_081434.1, read on the forward strand.
TAGTCTCCAGTATTTTGGGGAGTTATGAACCTGTACATGGGATTACTAGATCACATATTAATTCTAGTTTAGGAAATTTGAGTACCCATCATACATTTTCCATAATGGTCACACAGAAGGTCTGCCTTCCAGATGTTCCAGTTTGTCCATATACCTAGTAGGACTATTACTACTATTACTATTATTTTTGGTGATAGCTAATGGATGTGAGTAGAATCCATTTTATATGTTTACCAATAAAAAGAAAAAAGTATTTAACCAGAAACAATATAATTTTAATCTAGTTCTTTACATTATGTATATGCATAGCTAGTCATAGTATTATAGTATAATTAAAAATTTTATAAATCTTTGACTCTTATATTTGAGTAAGCTTTGTCAGGCTCTTATATTAAAAAATCTTTAGTGTGTATCATGTGTGAGATGCATGATGGGAGCAATTAGAGGGTTGGAACTTTACTGCTCAAGAATGCTCACAGGACCAAAGATAACAAACGGATAAATACATAATAAAACAAGGATTTCAGAATCAAGGTTGTCACAGAGCAACAGGGATGGAGATGCCAGGGAAAATCTGTATTTTGTCTTGCTTTGTAGCCACAGCAGGACGTATTTTCTAAGGTTAGGAACCACTGATGTGTTCAGGTCACACTTCAGAATCAGGAACTCAAGGTGGAGCCTTAGATGGGGGACACTCTGCTTTTGCTTGTCCTGTAGGCATCTTCCAGCTTAGTAAGCAGTGGTAACAGAGAACTAATCAGGAGTCTCAATGACACCAGATACAACCCAGAAGTCTCACTTTTAGCAACACAATATTGGCACAGTGCCCTGAGACTACACTCCCCCAGGGTTACAGGAAGCCCTCGCCATCAGTGTGCCTAATGACCGGGCCATGCCAGACAGGTCAGCTTGATTTCATATCTGCCAGAATTGACCCCTCATTGCAGTGTGATGTTCAGGGGATGTGTGAACATAGCCACCTGATTTTGCTCTCATTTGGAGAATGTAGGAAAGGACCGTGGACGGTTGTGATAAAAGGAGCATACATTTTTCTCACAATGGTCATTTAACAAAGTATGCCCTCACACACTAGGATGCTGACTTGTAGGTGCATCTTGTATTTCCTTTGTCCTTCAGGGTTGGTCTTCTTACAGAGCAGACTACTGTTGATTGGTTCTTTTCCTCTGAAATGTCTTGCAAGATGAAGTTTGTTTCCTCTTCACTTTCCCTTTTATTACTGCGGTTTTAGGTCAGCCATACCTTTGGGCTCGACTAGACAGAAAACCTAACAAGCAAGCTGACAAAAGATTTAAAAAATTTCTACATTCAAAAGAAAGCTCAAAAGGTTAGTGGGGTTTTCTTCAAACTTTTCATAGATTTGAAATTTGTGGTTTATTGCTATGTTGCTATGGTTCTTTTTTTTTTTTTTTTGGTTTTTGGTTTTTGGAGACAGGGTTTCTCTGTGTAGCTTTGCGCCTTTCCTGGAACTCACTTGGTAGCCCAGGCTGGCCTCGAACTCACAGAGATCCGCCTGCCTCTGCCTCCCAAGTGCTGGGATTAAAGGTGTGTGCCACCACCGCCCAGCTTGCTATGGTTCTTCTTTCTCTCTCTAGATATCTATCTATCTTGAGGAAAATAATATATATTTACATAGATAGATAGATAGATAGATAGATAGATAGATAGATAGATAGATAGATAGAAAGAATATTCACTTTTAGGGATAAAACATTGGCACAGTGCCCAGACACACACACACACACACACACACACACACACACACACACACACATCCATCCCTACACACCTACACAAATACTGAAAACCATTTTCCCAACCTTTCTGTAACTTCTTTATAGTATCAATCTATTCTGTTTAAACATACAGTGTTATAGTAAGAGATACATTTTCATTTGGTTTACATGAGAAAAATAATTTACTAAGTCATGTTGTAACTATCAAAGGATAATTAATATTTTATTACTGCATTGATGCCTATATTATGCATATATACTTATTACCTATTTATACTCATATATGTAACATATATATATAAAGTATTGTATAGAGAGTATATTAAAACCCATAAATCTCATTCAGGAGGCAGAGGCGGGTGGATCTCAGAGTTCGAGGCCAACTTGGTCTACAGAGTGAGATCCAGGACAGCCAAGATTATTACACAGAGAAACCCTATCTCGAAACACGCAAAAAATAAAGAAATTAAAAACTCATAAATCCTCAGAAAATATTGGCTACTTTAGACTGCAATGTGTTTAAGTGGTAGTATATTGAAAGTTGAAAATTTCCAGTGTTAGTACCCTAATTTGGAGCGTAACCACACTGCAGTGATAGTACAGAGAACCTTCCACATATGAGAGCGATGTATTTCCTACTTCCACTTTGCATCTGTTCTGTATTTGATGTCTTAAAGTAACAGCATACAATTAACTGACTCTTTGTAGAGTTTCTTTGGAACACTGAGGAAGATTTCAAACCTGTCCCAGAGTGTTGGATACCAGCAAAGGAAATAGAACAACAGAATGGGAAACCAGTACCTGATGAAAATGGACACATTCCTGGTATCACATAATCATTTTGTGTTCAGTGTAAGAAACAAACAAAAAAAAAACAGTCAGACGTTCATTTTAATCTAGCTTTTCATTTAATTTATAGTGGAAATTTCTGAATCAAGTTTATTGAAAAGTCTTAACAGTTGATATCAAAGACATAGGAAGTAATGTCCTTTCTGGTTTGAATCTTTCTCAAGGATGAGCATATTTTGTAAGATGTTTGCTCAGAGTGACCTGTTTCTTTCATTTGCAGCAAGTTTTCTATATTGAGGGAGCTTATTCTAGCAATAAGAGTAAAAACAGTAACAGCAAATAGGGAACTGATAAATTGTTCAGCATGACTGGAACAATGATAGAACTGTGGAGCGCTTACTGTATATATTTGTTATCTTTAACACTGGAAGGGTGCTGCAGAGAACTTAGTTTATTAAATGAAAAAACATGACAATATCAGACAGGAGGGAGAGTGGCCAGTTAGAAAAGATACTAAAATAAAATTAAAAAAAAGAAGAAAGTTTTAATGCTATATTAGTATAGTGCTCAGTTGCTCCTGAACCAAGATGATTTTTTTTTTGAAGAATATGTTTAATTCATGGTAATACTCCTACAAAATAAGCAAATGAACTTTTTAGGATTATCGAGAAAAATAGTAAAAATGTTAGCTTTCCCACGGATTTTAAGTGTCTGTACAATAGGGAATCTAGAAAATAAGGAGTATTTATAACAAATAAATAAATGCCTGTATCTTGTAATAGAACCCATGTGGTAGACGTAACTTTTCTTGAAATACCAGGTTGGGTACCCGTGGAAAAGAACAGCAAACAGTACTGCTGGCATTCGTCTGTAGTGAACTACGAGTTTGGAATTGCCCTGGTACTACGGCATGATCCTGACAAGCCTGGACTTTTGGAAATCAGTGCCGTGCCCCTGTCAGAGCTCTTAGAGCAAACCCTGGAGCTGATAGGAACAAATATCAATGGGAACCCATACGGTAAGGGAAGATGTTTTCGAAAGAGAACTTCCTAAGGGCAACTTGAGAAACATACTGAAGCAGCAATTAATGCATGTGCATCCATTGCCTAGGAGCATATCCTTTTCTGCACATCTTAGGCTCCAGACAAAGTTTATGTATGGCTAATCATTATGATTTAATAATGCAAAAAGCTGACTTTATCCTATTATCCTTCCCTGTGGTAGCTTTAACAACTGTGCATGAAACGCAATTAACTGAGATAGAGCTTTTTATTGCTTTATAAGACTCGGCAACATATACTGTATAAAGCATCAGAATGTATACCATAATGAATTGAGTAAATCAGTGGCATTCTGGAGTACAGAATTGAAAGGAGAATCATAAAATAGAATAAGGACTCTAAAGCTGTAATAACTGTAGAGAGATCAAAAGCGGATTGAAGGTGTAGTGAGGTAGCCCAGTCCATGAAGTTCAGATCCCTAACACCCTTGTTAAAAGCTGAGTGACAGGGGTGTGTGCCAGGCCAAGAGCCAGAGAGGCACAGATAAAGGCTATCTGGGCCTTGCAGGGCAATGTAGCCTAATCATTGAGTTTCAGGTACAGTGAGAGACACACCCTTTTTCAAAATATAAGGTGGAAAGCAACTGAACAAGATACTCAGTGTTGACCTCCTGTCTCCACAGTGCAGTTGCACGAACATGTACATACCTGTAACTCCACAGAAATGTGTATGTGAACACACACATATACATTTAAGTAGGTTGACTGATGGGTATTAAGCTTACATACAGGATCAAAGATGTTATTAAGTTAACACTGAATAATAGCAGAATGTAGCTAATGGTATAGCACATGCTAGCAAATTTTCTCTGTAAAAATGTTTGATAGCCTGTATTTTAAGCTTTGTTAACCATGATTTTGAAATGGACTATCAGTAGTACTTACATGAATGGATAAGGCTGCATTCCATTGAAACTACTTACAATAGGTGTCTGTCTGGACTTGGTCCACAGGTCAGTGTGCCAAGTCCCAGTGTAGAGAGTACATGAAAGTACAATTTAGAGTTTTTGGAAGAAGTGTCACTTGAGTGAGAACAGGACGTAATGCACTTTGGATTATTCTTTACAGAAAATCAAATAAACTTTTTGTTAACATTACGCTTAAATGTTTAGACACTTAGACATTTTCTCTTTCTGAAAAGAATATGACTGAAAATGGTTAATGGCAAATTTTACCATTTAGGGCTAGGAAGCAAGAAATGTCCATTGCACTTTCTTATACCCCATGGAGCACTCCAAGTAAGAAATGTGCCTATGCTGAAGCACAATGACTTGCTGTCCTGGTTTGAAGACTGCAGAGAGGGTAAAATTGAAGGGATCGTGTGGCACTGTGCTGACGGCTGTTTACTTAAGGTAATGACGAAAACAGCTTGCTTTGGATTCTGTTCTTCAAATAACGATGCGGCACTCAGATTCTCTGGGTGGATTTTTATTAATTTTGGCATGCAGTTAGTATAATTCCTATCATTTTTATAGGCTAAAACAGAAGTGAGTTTATGGGAGTGTCAGAGTGCACAGTACACAGATGGTGGTGTCTGGCTGGGCATTGGCTCTACTGGATGTGCTTCCAAGTTGAAGTGATAACACACTCCCTCCTGGGAGCTCATGTGGCACACTGTGTTCTCTGAGACATTCTGTGCCTATTTTAACTCAGCATTTCCTAAACTAACTTATTAGGGAGTTTGTGGAGTAAAAACGTGCCAAGTAGCAGCTTACACCGAAGGAATTATCTTCTGCTTTGGGCCCTTTTCCCTAGACTTGTCTGCTTGATTTCTCACTGGTATATGAAATTCGTAATGTTCAAAACTGAATCTGTTCTTCTCACTCCTAGCTCCACATCATTCCCTGAACTTAGAAACTTGGATTCATTGTTTGTAAGCTCTCTCCCCATTGCTTCATGTATCTGGCTGTTATCAGTTCTTGAAAAGTCTGTTCTTTACACTCAACTAGGTGCTAATTTTAATTTAGGCCAAGAGTCTTGCTTGAATTATTACTATATTGTGGTCCCTAAAACATTCATCTTTCATTTTTAACCCCATCGTGTTCATTCTTCACAAATGAATGACACTACTTCCTGCATAATGCTGCGTAGGTACGTTAAGACTTTCCATGGTACAGCTCCTTCTTAACTTCCCCTAACTGCTTTCCGTTATCTGTGAAAACGTGATTGTGTGTATTGTGTGACTGTATACTCCTGGGGAGACAGGAACATTCCTTTGCCACAGATAACACGCTGAGGACAGACCTAAGAAAGGATTCCATCCAAGTGGCGCTCAGTGAGCCAGTGATTTTATTGGGGTTACTTTCAGGATGTGGGTGAGGAGCTGCTTACAAGGAGCATGGCGGACCCAGAGGCAGTAGCATCAATCAGAAGCCCTCCCCAGCTTCAGTGATGACTCACAAAGGCGGCCTCCTGGGGACTCCCTGCACTTCTTGCAGGGGGCTGGCAGCACCTTTGGTGAAAGGAGAACCTTCTCTCCAGCAATAGTTAGTGTTCTTGTAACCTTGCAGTGTCTTGGGACTTTCCAAAGCTTTGGGGATCTTCCTGAGACTTGTGAAGGTTTGCTTCCTTCTGAGTCTTAAGAACCTCCCTCCAGAGAGGATGTTTTCATGTGGAGGAAACAGCTACCCAACAATGTCCTAACCAACTGGAATCCCAGACTCCCCTGCCATTCTACCACTAATATTCCCTTTGGTAATACTAGATTCTGGCTCACAGATTTCTCTTCTTGTATTCACCAAGACACTTATATTCATTAAATTTTGGAGGAGCCCTTGATTATGTTCCTGGCATTTTTAAGGTACTGGAAGAGTGAACAAAATAATTTCTCTGCCTTCAGGAAGCTCATATTCCAATGGAAAAGATAGCCAGCACTATGTCAAAGAACAACTATGGCATTTAATTAAAATAAGAGTAAATTAAGGTAGACCCTTACATTGTACCTGGCAGGTAGCAGGCACCCAAAGTAAGTATTTACAAGTAAATTAAGATGCTATTTACAGACTAAAGCTGACACCACTTTTTCCTTCTTACAGGTCCATCGCCATCATCTTGGTTTATGCTGGCCACTTCCAGATACTTATATGAATTCCAAACCAGTTATTATTAACATGAACCTGAACAAATATGACTGTGCATTTGATAATGAGTGTTTGTTTAATCGGTTTTCAAAAATAGATAAACAGAAATTTGATAGGCTTAAAGATATAATACTTGATGTATAAAATGGAAATATAGTTAGAATTATTGCAAACAGTCTGCTATTTTACAGAGGTTAAAATAACTCAAGGATCTATTTAACTTTGCTAGGTATTTGGCAAAACATGTATAAATTCTAAACATTTATGTATCTGTATTTAAAGAAACCATGAGATTTGAATATCTTAACACAAAAATAAATATAAAATAATTCCATCTGAAACTTCCATTTTAAATGGTAAAATTGTTAAGCTTACCTTTATGCTTTTAGAAAATTTAAGACATTATGAAAATAGGGATATCTATCATAGCTCATTGTGCACTATAGTCATAAATTATTCATGTCTTCAAAAATATACTTTTCTACCAAGTTAAAACTAAATATGATTTTATTTTTAAGCAAAAATACAGTATTTTGAGATGAATTCTATAGTTCAGAGACTTCTTGATTTCCAGCTGAAACTTTTAAATTTATAAAATAGTTTTAAATCTACAATTAAATGTGGTCTTTAATAAATAGGGAAACTATTAGGACTTTCTTCTCTATCTTCTGTCTGTTCAGAAGCTGCAACAGGGCTAGGTAATTCAAATCCAAATTGTTCGGAAAGTTTTTGTAACTTCTCTTCTAATAGAATATTTTTTTTCACTTCTTCCTTATAATTGTACTTCAGGTCTTCAATTTCTTCAAAAAATGAAGGATCAAAATTTTCCAGTTCTTTTTTCAGCTTTTTAATTTCCTCCTGAAAGTCACATGTAGAAACACATATTTTTGGTTTGACATTTAGGAGCTTTGATTACAAACATGAAAACCCAAATAACCCAAACAGTAAAATATCAAGAAAAGTATTGAAGACTTTTGTTAACAGGTTCCATTGTACCATATGAGTAACTTAGCAGTGGCCACTTCTGACTCAAGTTCATGAGTGCTTCCATAGCTTTGGGATAATAGAATCTTTCTCTGAACTGCCTCAGATAGTCTCAGGGAGGCAAGCAAAAGGGACTCTGCTCTTCACTACACTGAAGTTCCTGTCTTCAGAGTTTTCAGTATTTTCTTTACAGTTCTAACTTTTTTACTTTTATAAATAATGTTTATGATCATGGGAATCCCGGGACTTGTAAAAGTCAAGTACCCGGTGAAGGGAATGTGACCGTGAACGGCTGTTTTCACTACCCAGTGATGAGGCAGGGCTCACTTCCAGACTCTTGTGCTTCTGGGTCTTAAGGTAGAGCACAGAAATGTTTTAAGGGAAAGATCCCTGGACATAATTCCAAAAGGTACTTAAAAACACTGTTTCCAACATGACCCACAAATTAAAATATTTAAAAAACTGTACATTTGTTATAATTTAAAAATAAATTTATTCTCTAGACCTTTCTGTTTGTCTGATTTTTTTTGTTGTTGCTAGCTGTTGTTTAATAAAAAGTTGTCATGAGTGACATTATGTACTTAGTAATATTAAGGTAAGTGTGAAATGAATCCATGAATTTTTAGGCACATACTTAAACAAGGTGATCATAAAAATGGTTTCCCAAAGCTGTTTTTATAAAACACTGGCAATACTCAAGTTAGATATAAGTAAGAATTACCTTCAAATGCTGCTTTTCTAGGTCTGACTTTGTGAGCTGGGTCTCCAGGTCATTTATCTTTTCCTTTTGTTGACCAGTATCTGCCAAAATAGTTGTGAAAATTAGACTCACATTTTTATTTACTGTGAATGACTTAAAGATAGAGGATTTGTTTCAGAATAAACAGGAAATTTATGAAGCCTACAGTCTGAAATCATCTGGCACTGTATGGCGGGAACACTGCTCAGGTATACTTGTGTGCTACCACTAGTAGGAAAAGTCATTCCACAACAAGCAAACAGAGGGGTGTAGCAGGAATCTTAAATGGCCTTATTAATAAAATCAAACCTAAGGCCAGTTACTGTGGTGAACACTGGAAGATCAGAGAAGCAGAACAAGCCACAGCCATCTCACCTCGCCAGTTCCTCAGCTGATCCGGTTTCCTCAGACTGGATGCCTCTGATTTCTCATCTAAATAGATCTCAGCTGAACTGTTGCTCAAAAGCCTAAAAGCTTAACCAGCTAAAAGCTTCTTGTTTCTGTCTTCAACGCCTTATATATCTTTCTGCTTTTTGCCATCACTCCCTGGGATTAAAGGCTCACTTCTTGGGATTAAAGGCATGTGTCACCAAGCCTGGCTGTTTCCAATGTGGTCTTGAACTCACAGAGATCCAGAGGGATTTCTGCCTCTGGAATGCTAGGATTAAAGGTGTGAGTGCCACCATTTTCTAGCCTCTGTATCTAGTGGCTGTTCTGTTCTTTGACCCTAGATAAGTTTATTAGGGTGCACAATATTTGGGGGAACACAATACCACCACAGAGGGGTAGTTGCTAGGTATTAGAAATATGGGTTATGCCTTTATATGAGAGAAATTCCTACTTTTGAGAGAAAAATCCTGCAACCAGTAAAATTTGTTAGGTACGAAATATACCGGCAAAGGACTAAAGGTAAGCTGGCCATTTATGCCTTCTACCCCAAATAGCTCTGGCTATTTGCACTTAGGTTTGTTTGCACTATATGCAGAACTTCTAAGACAAGGTGTGTGGCACACACAGATGAAGGAGTGCAGTCCTGCTGGTTGGGTAGGAAATGAGCTGTTGATACACAGCACTAAGGTTAGGATACAAAGTGTCATGCCACACTGTGCAAACATTGAAAGGTAAACAGTTTTGTTTTAATATTACAGTTTGAGGAAATAATGAAAACAAGTTTTCATGATAAGGACAAGAAGTGTATTATAGTGCTCTGGGGTGGTCCCCTATAATTCAGAAACAAAGAACAAATATAAGCAAGGTTTCAAATCATGAAAAAAAAAGCATTTTCCTACATATGAAGAAAAGATGTAATATTTGTCTTCTGAGACTGGCCTATTTTACTGAACAAGATGATCTACAGTTCTGTTTTCCTACAAATATTTTTATGGCTGAGAGAGAACATCTCTAAATACTCTGACCAGTATACTATACTGGTCAGACACTATAGAAACTGGTTGATACTATAGAAATACACAAAGACAAGCCCTAAATTAAAAACTTGAGATAGCCAACAAGTATTATGAAATACATTACCAGGTGTGCTGCTTTCTGCTCCAGTCTGGTCCTTGTTAACTTCTATCTGATGGATTAATTCTGCTTTTTCTTTATCCAGCTGACTGTTGGCTAATCTACAGTACAATGATAGCATGTTAGAAAAATAAACAATTGCCATGGGATAATCTCTTGTACACTGTAAAGGTTTGTCACTGGAAATGGTTTAATAAAATGCTGATTGGCCAGTAGCCAGGCAGAAAGTACAGGCAGGGCGACCAAACTAAGGATGATTGGGAGGAGAAGGGTGGAGTCAGGAGTTGCCAACCAGATACAGAGGGAGCACGAGATGAACATGCCATGCTAATAAAGGTACCACCACATGGCAGAGCTAAATAAGAAATATGGGTTAACTTAAAATGTAAGAGCTAGTTAGTAATAAGCCTGAGCTATTGGAAACATCCTTTACAAACAATGGGTGCCACTCTGTAAAATACATAGGCATTTCCTATAAAGTGGTATACGGTCCTCCAAACAGCGTTTTATCAAGCGGATTCTGGTGATGTCCGATGGTAGGCTATGCTTAGGAGACGGCAGCAGGATCATCAAGGTAAACATTTACTCGATAGGCTTCCTTGCTTCATTCCCAAACAACACAAATCTTAAGTTTTTACTAATCTCATTCCTGATGTTATTTTCAAGAGTACTTTTCTTACAATGAGAGGCGGCTGCAAAAACTCCTAGGAGCATAGAATTACTTATTTCTCTTTCATTCGGATTTGTTTCTGCAATGCTAACGTTTAATTTTATGCGGCTAGAGAAATTTAAGTTACAATTTGGAAATACTAATATTGGGTCCGTCCTCCTTTCTGTGTCCAGACAGAATGATTATATAAGAAGGGTAAAATAATAATCAACTTTGAAAAACTCTAGTCTTCAGGTGTAGCAAATCTGGTTGTGTAAAATAATTTTCTAAAAATAAATAAATGGTAAGGTGGTTCAGTGGATAAAGGTGCATGGTGGGAAGCTGATGACCTGATTCCAATTCTTGGAAGGAAAGAACCAACTCTTGCAAGTTGTCCTCTGGCCTTCCTTCACAGGTGGCATGCACATACCACACCCTCCCCCAGCATGTACATGTGTACACACGCACAAACACATACACACACACACACACACACACACACACACACACACACACACACAAAGATGTTAATATTTAGGTAGTCAAATAAACATAATAACATATGTACCTAAGGAGCTGGAGTTCCCGTATAAGCCCTTCATCTGTCTCCACACCTTCAGGAACATTTTTGAGGATCTCAATCTTTAAGCACAATGAAAAGTTAGAAGATAAAAGTTCAGCATAGAAATAAGTTTTAAAAAGACCAACTTTTTAATAAAGTTTAAGATTTGGGTTTTGGAAGCTTGAAAGCACAGTTTGTGTTTGTCTATGCATTCAAGCAAGCCATCAATGCTTGAGCAACTCACTGCTACATGCCCAGGGTAGTGAGGCCACAGGATACGGGATAGCTGGAATCTCTTACAGAGGCATGTTATTTTTACCGAGGGATGAAAAGTAGTTACACTGCCATACAAGGAGATGGGAGTTGACAGGGCAGGAGGGGAGAAAGCGCTGTTGGAAAAGAATCTAGGTTGGACAGGGTGATAGACTGTGCTGGTCTAAAAGGTCTCCATTTAGGCACAGATAGAAGTTCAGGAGTCAGTTATAAGAACACTGGAAATAGTAGCTAGTGTTCTAGACAGCAAGAGGCATAAAGATCTGAAGCCTAAATGAGTTTCAGCTGTTCAAAGGGTTGAACGGGTTAATGTTGGGAAAACTGGCAGAAGGTGCAAAGAGTCAGAGTTTGTACATAGATACAGGCTGTGAAAAGAACTCCAAAGTTTCATGCTAGGGTGATGGGGAACTATTACAAGAGTCAAAATAGAACTACTATAACTTGCTCTATGCATTACAGGATTATTTGCCAACTGTGTTGAGAATGGACTAGTAGTATAGATAAGGGGAAATGATACAAGTGGAAGCCCAGGGACCAGTTAGGAAATTACTGCAGTCACTCAGAGATAAGATAATGGCTTCCGCACTGAGCACTAGTCAGATCTGGGATGTAGTCTGAAAATACACCCGGCATGATTAATGATGAAAACGATGTGGAGAGTAAGAGATGAAGTCTGTGATCTAGTTTGTGGCTTACATAAGTGGATGGGCGTAAGTACCATTCGCTGGATGAGTCTCCTAGACTTTATTCAGGAGTTCATTGTTTTCACCTTCAGGCAATTCAGGGATTGTCTTGAGACACACTACACTTTTATCATTTAGAGACCATTATACATGCCTGTTGTTCAAGATCTTCTGTGTATTTCTTAGCTTTCTGTTCTCTCTCTGTTGCTTCTCGTACAAGCTGTTTAAGGTCAATAATGCTTTGATTCTTTTTGGCAATATCACTTTCGAATTCTTTCATCTTGGTCTCATACATTCTAAAAAGAAAAAGAAAAATTATCATGGGCATATAATCTGTAATTTCTCTCCCTAATTTAAAAGTCAGCTTCAATCACAGCAAAACATGCAGGACTACATTATAGTATTTCTTCTAGTCAAACCTTGGGCTACATATTCAGCAGTAAAAGATGGTGTTAAGAAATAAGCACCCTGCTTAACATATGTGCTAATTAAAATAAAAAATTAACGTGATCATACAGAGCCAAAGAGCAGACGTGGCGACTGGATTTGGCAACTGAAAAGCTTTTAGCTTTTAGCTTATTTCAGGCATAAGAAAATACCTAATTCATCAGACTACAAAATGTTCTCCCACTTTCAGTACTCTTCCCTGCCCCATGAGGGGGTTCAGGTAGAAAAAGCCAAAGGGCACTAGAGAAAGAACAGTTCTTCAAAAGCGTGAGTGAGAGAAACAGTGCACGCTGTGGGAAGGATGAAGCAGTACCAATTCATAACCAGGAAGGAAATGATACATGGCCTAAAGGAATCTTCAAAAATTTGAGCCAAATACTTTTACAGGAATATACTTAGAGGAAGACAATGCTTACTATATTCAAACTTTTCCAGAGGAAAATAATGTGTAATGTCTCCTAAATAAATTAAAAAAGGATGGGATTGATTTAGAAAAAGTATCTGACAAGGACAGCATAAGGAAGGGCAGTTAGGATTACCTAAACCCTTTCAAATAATTTTTGACAGACCTTACAAACAGATTAGAAGGGCGTGCTTACTTGACAAGGACTAACTACAAAGATATAACTAAGGTTAATGTTAAATATCGGAAGCTTATCCCCCCACTTCATCCATTTCTCTGTTCAAAAGCCACTGTGGTAATTTGAATGTGAATAACCCCTCAACCCCAAATATTTGACAGTTTAGTCACCAGAGAGTAGGACTCTTTGAAAGGATTAGAAGGATCAGGAGGCATGGCCTTGTTAGAGGGAGTGTGTTACTGGGGGTGGACTCTGAGGTATCAAAAGCCCTTGCCAGGCCCAGTCCTTGCTCTGTCTGCTGCCTACAGATCAGGATATAGTTCTCAGCTACTGTTCTAGCACCACACATGCCTGCCTGGATGCCATCATGCTCCTGCTATGATGATAATGGACTAAACCTCTGAAACTGTAAGCAAGCCCTCAATAAAATACTTTCTTTTATAAGAGTTGTCTTGGTCATGGTGTCTCTTCACAGTAACAGAACAGTGAGTGACTATGAAAGCCACCCAAGAATAAAGACCATCTTGATCAGATTACCCCATGTAAATAGGCCATACACTACCCTGGTCCCTCCTAACAATCAATATAGGTAGAACACTCAGCACTTGGAAGGTCAAGGTAGAGTTTGAGATCAGCCTTGGATAAACAGCAAGAGTGTTTTAAAAACAAGTTGGACTTATGTTTACTGAAGATGTTGCCTATGTGCAGTTCTCAGAATAAGAACTCACAAATGCTTTAACATGTAAAGTCATCTTCAATTAAGGTTAAATGGTGCCATCAACCCACAACTTGTTAGGGAATATTACTTAAGGTGTGTTACTTTTGTTCATGTTGCATTTGTTTAATTCTGTGAAGCTGTGTTACTTTGTCTAAAACACCTGATGGTCTAATAGAGAACTGAAGGGCCAATAGCGAGGCAGGAGAAAGGACAAGTGGGGCTGGCAGGCAGGGAGAATACATAGAAGGAGAAATCTGGGAAGAAGAAAGAAGAAAAAGATCAAGGGGAGGAGGAAGCTAGGGGCCAGCCACCTAGTTACACAGCCAGCCATGGAGTAGGAGTGAAAGTAAGATTACAGAAGTAAGAAAAGGAAAAAGCCCAGAGGCAAAAGGTAGATGGGATAATTTAAAGTTAAGAAAAGCTGTTTAGAAACAAGCCAAACTAAGGCCGGGCATTCATAATTAAGAATAAAACTCCATGTGTGTGATTTATTTGGGAGCTGGGTGGTGCCCCCCCCCAAGAGTAAAAACGACCAGCAACAACAACTATCTTAAAACTGAATAGTTTTTCATGCCAGTAAGTATGCATTTTTGTTACCTCATATAGAGCCCTAGAAAAATAACGGCAGGGTCTGTCATCTCCACAGTGAAAACTATCTTGACCCACGGAGGAATATAATTTATGTAATGGTCCAGTGAAAAGCAGGTCTTTCTGAGTGATGGAAGCTGGCTCTTCAAGGAGCCTAAGTAAGCTGGGTTTTTTAGAAATAGCCTGAAGTACTCGGTGTGGCAGTACCAGATGTTTAGTGAATATTCATGGAATAAGTAAGTCTCAATGTCAGTCAACATATGTGACAACAGAAGAAAATAGTGACCCTTAAAAGTCAACTGGCGGCTGCTGGCTCAAAGCCACAGGGGGCCAAGACTATGAGCTGTTTCTCCCTGTCACACGATCACACTTGTTATTTTCATCCTGACGTTAGCATTCTGACAGAACTCTTGTTTCCCAGCCTGTAGACAGGAAAGTGAGCCCTAGGGAAAGTTGGGACTCTGACTACTCTGGGTAGTCTAGGGTAGGAGAAAGGATTCTTCTCAGGGTTATAGCCATCTATCTGAGCACTCTCGAATATGGCTCCTCAGCGGTTTCTTTTCTCCATAAAAGTGGCCGACAGAAACACGTGCAATAGAAGGCCCACTATGGAACAAGCAGTCTCACAGTGCTACAGTTCACTTTCTAGTTGGACTGACAATGGGTGCCATGTTTCCTGTCAAGTCATTCCAAATAGATAGGGCATATGTGGCCTCCAAGGACATCACAGTGGAAAGTGTAAATGCAAGGAACTGGAAAAATATGGTAAAATAAAGTTGGCTTCCACAGCCACAACAGTTAGTGCCATAGACACAAATCCAGTATCCTTATAGAAAGTGTTCATAGGAAGGGAGAAAATGCATGAGAAAGTGGAGGTCAGTAAGACACTAACATTGCTGCTATATTCATCTAGTGGGCTCTCTGTAAAGAAAGTTGACCAGTATACAACTAAAAGCAATGCAGCTCATCCCAGATCCAGTACAGCACAGACTGGGATAAAATAGCCCAATTGTTTAGGACATATTTGCAGCAGAAATCAAAGAACAAAAGCAAGGAGCCCAAGTTGTGGCTGCAGAAACAGAGCATCCAGGAGAAGCTGGATAGCATCAGCCCCAGCCCTTGGCTGACAGAAGCTTCAGGATGCACACCTAGCTCCAGGACCTTAGCCCAGTTTCAGCTCTGCTCTGTTCTGTGGCCTGGCAATAAAATTAGCTAACCCCTTACGGAAGAAACAGCTTTGGTAATTCTAAGACAGAATGAACAGACATCGATAAACAACCAAACTGCTCATTGGGAAACAACGAGGTTATTCAGCACATGGTCATCTTTTGAGTCAATGATGAAGCTCTCCGGTCCTACCTTGTAACCACAATTGACTTCCAGCTCTTGCTGTCAGCACCTTCCAGCTGCGGCCCTCGACTTTCTGCAAACTGTAATCTCTTGGCAGTCTCCTCTAGCTGAGCTTCCATCTTGTCATTGAGCAGCTCTAAGTTGTTCTTAGCTATGCGCAGTTTCTCGGACACTTCCATTTCCTACCAGTAAAGGCGTATTAGTACACCATGAAAAACAACCTTGTTCGCATAGATACCGGGTATTTAAAATTATCACTCTATGCTGGGACATAGAAAACAAGTCGGAGCTATACAGTTTTAAAACCACAAAAATGTTTGTTTTCCTCTAAAACAGCCACCTATTCACAGCAATTAGTACAAAAGATCAAGCAAATGAAGGCAAGGATATGTATTTACAAGTATTTATTATCTAAGGTATCTAGTGGATACTTTAAATTTGTCATTTGCTCATCAGGAAAATGTTCAGAACAATGAGAGAGTTAACCTTAAAAGATGCTTTGTTTTGACTTTGGAATACGTAGAGTAGTCCTGGCTAATAACACAAGCAGTATGTAAGTGACAGATTATTTCCAGTAATGAACATTAAGATTCAAGACAGCAAAGCTCTGGCTTCACAATACAATCAGTTACTGTTTTAAAATGTTTTAGGATCACAATCTCAATTCATTTACTAGATAATGTATGTTAAAACTAATACTATTTGTCAGGAGTAAGGGATATATTTTACCATTTAAATAAAGGAATCTTAATAACAAAATTGTTAGTTTTTTGCTCTATAAATAGGGCATTGCTCTAAGTCACATGCACAAATATTAACTCATTTAAACTTCTCAACAGCCCTGTGAGATATGTACTATGTGTATGTATGTTTCTTCTTTGAGCTGGGTTTCCTATACAGCCCAGGCTGGTCTTTCTTTCTTGCACTGCCTGAGTACTAGGATTATAGGCATTCAATGCCATGCTCAGCAAAGAAACAGGTATATTTAGTACTCCAAATTTCATATATGAGGAATTTGAGGAACAGAGACACATTATCCAGCTTGCAACAATTCCCAATAAGTAAAAGAACTAGCAGCAGAAACCAGAGTGAGCAATTTCTTCATGATACCACCTTACCTCTAAAATTCACGTAAATGTACCTCTTGAAGAAAGTAGAACTCTTAAGATCTACTGTGAACAGACACTGGCATCAAGGATCTATCAATTTTAATTTTGCCATGATGAATGACTTAATGAAAATAAATGTAACCTGTCCTGACTGTCTTACTTTCTTAAGTTCTTTCCGAAGCCGTTCATTTTCAGCAACAATTCTCTCAGTGCCTTTGTTCTTGGATTCGTACTGCACACTCAACTGACGTCCCAAGTGAGCTTTCAGCTTTTCTAATTCAGCCTGGTGATTAATAAAGCAACATATTATCAAAACAACAACGTCAACAAAATGATTATTTATATGAAATCATACACACAAGCAACATTAAATGGACTTTGCACATTTATTCATGTATTTAAGCACACTATATGTAACAATAAGAAAAGAGGTCATGAATTTGAAAGGAAGTCAGGTAGGGTGACATGAGAGGTGATGGAGGAGGAAAGGGAAGAGGTAAATGAAACAATTCGATTTTAATTCTTTTAAATATAAAAAATAAAGATTATTATTTAAACTCATAAAACTTAACTCAAGGTAGGTTGTTTTAGATACCTTATTTGATATGATTACAGTTAAAGACTTTCCCCAAATGACTTATCTATAACCAAGTTCCCATATAACCTTGGCTGGACATTAAGATGATTTTAAGATTTAAAGGAAATACAAGCCCCACAGAATCCCCACTTTACAAATCACCAGAAAAGAACAATTGTTCCAGAAACAGTAAAGAAGACCAAAGAGAGCCACTGTAGCTACCTTTGGATTTCTTGCCAATAAATCTGTTCTGACTGGAATATACTACCGTATCCATTTAGGACATTCAATGCAGTGTGCGTCTATTTCCATTTAGGACATTCAATGCAGTGTGAGTCTATTTAACATTTCCCTTAAAAAGCAATGTAAACTAATATAGTAAAACATTCATATACAATCAAATAAAAATTACCTTTAATTTGTCATTTTCTGCTTCAATATTAGCCATTTTTTCACTAGTCATTATGCCTGATGCTTTTTTCAATTGTTGGTTTTCTCTTTGGACTTTTTCAACTACTTTCTTCATTAACCCAATAGTTTTTTCTAGCTCTGGGATTGTCTTTCCACTTCTACCAGACTATAAGAGAATATACAAATTTTTAAAATTTCATATCTTAGAGACAATGATTTACTAATGCTAAAGAGGCCTCTTACTGTGTTGTAGAATATTAAAGATGTGTAACATTCTGTTATGCTGTAGAATATTTGTTTAATGACGCAAAGATGTGTTACATTTTTTTTTATGTTGCATTTGTTTAACTCTATGAAGCTGTGTTATTGTGCCTAAGACATCTGATGGTCTAATAAAGAGAAGAATAGCCAATAGCAAGACAGGAGAAAGGATAGGCGGGGCTGGCAGGCAGAGAGAATAAATAGAAGAACCTGAAGAGGAGTGAGAAAAGGAGGAGAGGAGAATGATGGGGCCAGCCACTCAGCAGCATAGCCAGCCACAGAGTAAGAAGGAAAGAAAAGATATACAGAAACAGTAAAAGCCCAGAGGCAAAAGGTAGACAGGATAATTTAAGTTAAGAAAAGATGGCTAGAAACAAGCCAAGCTAAGTCCAGGCATTTATAAGTAATAATAAGTCTTTGTGTGTTTATCTGGGAGCTGAGTGGTAGGCCCCCAAAGAGCAAAGAGTAAAAGTAACCAATAACATTACTGTACATATCATTAATAATTGCTAATATCTGATTCTAAAAATTGTGGTAATTCAATACATTTCTAAAATATGTGAGATAGAATTATTATCCCACACTACAAAAAAGAAAACCAGGGCTTAAATGTATCTAAATTTTCCTTAAATTCCTTAAATCATATAGTTTGTAACAGTTTAAATACTCTATCTATGATGTGTGTTCCAAGTAAGTAAATCAAAACAGTTTACTTAGCCAGGGTTCTTTCTAGTACAGTGGTTCTTAAGCTATGGGTCACAAACCTTTGGGTGTTGACCTTTCACCAGGGTCACCTATGACCATTAGAAAATACACATATTTACATTACGATTCATAACAGTCGCAAAATTATAGTTATGAAGCAGCAACAAAAATAATTTTATGGCTGGGGGTCACCACAACATGAGGAGCTGTATTAAAGGTTCGTGGCATCAGGAAGGTTGAGAACCATGGATCTAGCACATAAAAGTTTCTTTACACAGAACACAATAACAAAGGTGAAACAATGCATTTAAATACCTCAAAAGTAAACATTATAAAGGCAATTTTCTCTAATAGCTGTGGCTTAGAAATTTAGTTTCTGTTAATCTATGGCCTAATAAAGACACCAACAAAGATAATTCACTAGTGATTTAGTTAATTTTCAATTGAATAAAGGAACGTGCTTAGCTCTGGGCAGAACAGGACTGCTGCAGTCATGAACTCCTAACAGCTGTGGCTTGTCACACAAAACCAGCAGATGAAGGCGGCAACATTCTAGCATGGATAGAGAAGAGGTTCATGAGCCTCTACCGCTAAACCTAGGAGTTATAAGTAACTGATGAGTTCTAGAAAAGGAGAGTTAGATTTTCATTAAAGGGATGGCTCCTGGTAGCTCAACTGTGCTTATTGGATGACCGCATACCCAGAAGTATGCAGACAGCATAAATGGAGTCTATGGGTTATTAACATAAAAAAAAACTATACAAGGTTGGAGGGTTAGGGAAAAGGGGGTGGAATATGGAGAAGGTAAAGGGGAGAAGTTGGAGGTGGATATGATCAAAATAAATTGCACCAAATTTTCTAAAAACTAATAAAAATGTTAACATTTTAGGTAGCATTCATAATATGCAATGAAAAATTCTAAAACAAATATTTATATAAAACTTTAATATCACCTTCAAAATGTCAAATATTGTTTATAATTTTTGTACTTCTTAAAAGAGACAAAATAATATTCATACTTACACATACATGATTACATATTTTCACTTTGAAACAAATGTTGACTGTCAATGTTTGTTCTGAGTACTTTCTATTAATGCTCCAGTAGTTTTACAGAATGCATCATGCATGCCATAGTTTTAGTACCTGAATGAGCTTTTGTATCCCAAGTGCTTCAATTTATACCACTCAACAATACAAAATCAACAGGAGATTAAGCCTTTGGCGCTAGCTTCCTAAGAACGTAAACTCACCCCTCTGACTTGACCAAGTTTCCGTTCAACTTCCATTTTTCCTTTCTTAAGAAATTCACACATTTCCTTCAAATCTCTTACTTGATTCTAAAAGATAAAAGAAAATAACAGCAATCTGTCATGACGATATAAGAGCCTTGAAAAAAAGAGAGGAAGGAAACATAATCTGAATTAAAAATCTAAACGGTAGAACCACACTCAACAGTTGTGTCTCTAGAGAAACTTTGACATGAGACAGGTGCAGCTTGTTTTTTGTCACACGCTGGAGTAACCTGAGTGAAGGAACCTCAAATGAGAAAAGACGTCCATAAAGACTATGAGCCTGTGGTGTGTTTTCTTGATTCAAGACTGATGTAGAAGATTCCAGCTCACTGTGGGTGGTGTCAACCTTGGCAGGTGGTCCTGAGTTTTATAAGAAAACAGGCTGAAAAGCCCTGAGGAGCAAGCAGGTAAGCAGCTTCTCCCCGCCCTCTCCCCCAGCCTCAACTCTTGCCTCCAGGTTCCTGCCCTGATTCCCTTGACAGTCTGTGATTGAAAGTCTAAAGTGAAATAAACCCTTTCTTCCTCAGATTGCCTTGGGTCATGATGTTTAAGACAGCAACAGAAACCCTAATTAAGACAACATGTTCAATAGATTGCAGAGTATTATGCACATAACAATTTAATAACTGAGTTACTGTCCATAGTGCACACTCATAGACACTTACACAGAAAAGGAACGGAAGTCATTGCACTGGTTTTCTCAGTGTACACATCAGAATGAGAAGCATGAAGCTTAACTGTATCACCACCAGTGGAATGACAGAATGCTAATGTTCTTGATTAGAAAAGAAGACTGAAACAATTAGCTGGCCAAGAAAAAAGCTATCACCATTATAGGGTGAGATATAGAAAATCAAAGATAAAAACAATTCATTAACATCAGAAGTAATTTAGAAGTAAAAATTCTAAAGAAACAATTACATTTCAGTTATTACAATTATTAATGAAATATAAGAAATATCCTCTTACCTTGGGACACATGAAGTTGACACTTCCATTGTCTGGAATTCTTATTACCAGTACGACCCTCTATCGTGTAGAATTCTTGTGTCAGTATGACCCAACTCCTCGCTTCTCCACCAGCCCTTCTAGGCAAGCCCTCTCATTATTCTGATCCCTTTCTACTAACCGTGCTTCCTGTTTTCCCTTAGCACTTCCCATTGGCTGAGCCATTTTATATTAACTTGTTTGCTTGTTGACTGGCAATCCTCCTCATTGGAAGACAAGTTTTATTAATACTTGGATTTTTAATGACTGCTATCTCTAGCACCTAAAAGTGGGGACTCAAGAAATGCCTCTTAAATGAGAAAATGTACATAACATAACATCACAAAGACATCTTATGAATATGTAATTCAGAAAGTAATATAAGTAAATTTAAGTGTATTGCGAATTTAGGCATTTTTATAAAATTAAATTTACCTTTAGTCTTGGCAAATCTTTATTTGCTTGTTCAAGTTGAAATTTCAGCTCAATATTTTCCGATGACAACTTCAGGTTTTCCCTCTGCAGTTCTTGTTCTTTTTGATAATGATCACCTGACTCTGCCTCTGAACTCTGGAACATGAAATGTAGAATATGTTCAACATTTAACAAAAGCCACGAAGACAAACTCAATAAGGAGACATTGTCCAAGTGAACTTTTTAAAAGGAATGTGGGAGGGAAATAGCAAGCATTACAGAAAACCAAAACCAAGTAAGACAGATTAGAAAGCCTCCAGAAAAGGTAATTTTTAAAAGTTAAAGCAGAAAGCAAAGTCAAGTATGGCTTAAAAATCTATACATACTCTGCCTTCATAGATATTCCCATACTGTTTAAACTGTCCAATACTGGTTTTGTTAGCTCAAAATAAAGGTTATCCAATTGTGAGGGATGGGATTGTTCCTCCATATTTCAGAATGTAACCTTATTTGCCTTACAGAAATAATAAGTTAAGAGGAGGTTGTTAGGGTTGACCCTGACTGAGGAAGGTTAGCTCCTATGCAAAGAGGAAATCAGGGGATCTGGACAGAGACATGTTTTGCAGGGAGATATAGTAAGAAACTTTACACTATACTTTGTTGAAGTAGTCTATTTAAAATAATATTGTGTAAATAAATCTTATATACTTTCCTTTACAGTATATTTCAAATTATTAACATTATACTGTGCTTCCAATATACAGTCTTTCTTAGACCAAATATAAAAAAATAAAATAAAATAAAAGGACACAAAATTAAAGACATAGAACAGCTGGTAGGAAGGCAGCATTGGTTCAATTTTTTTTTTTTTTTGTTACAGGATACATATGCATAAATGCAATGGCAAGAAAAAGATACAATCTTCTGCATAAGCCACACTAAGTAACAGGTCCCTGCTAATCACATGGCCCAAGCATGTATTCAGGCCCTTCTACTATTAGTGTACTACAAAACAAATCCTGTCGTTTACAAAGATCCCAACTTCCACATCTCGGATGGTTTTTAAGGTCTCCATCAAACATGAAAATCTTTAATTCTCTGTTTCTAAACTGTTTTCTCTTCCTGAAGGTTGTTTATCTCTGGTAGATAGTCAATCTGATTAATGATAGCAGTACCAATGACTGCTTCATAATAATTTAATTATGACTTACAGAAAAGGTTATATCTGAAGATTATACATAAAAATATTTTAACATATTTCTTATCAAACCATGAATGCAATTACTAAATAATAAATTTGCAAATTTTTCCTCTTATTTTCTGAAAATAAAGTTAAAAACAATTGTGTGAACTGTCTAAATTTCTGGAAAATGGTTTATGAAGACGTGTTTTTCTTTTTACAAATCCTATATTCTTTGTTAAATTGTCACTATGTATGTATATGACTTTTTGTAAGTAAACTCGGCTAATAAAGAAGTAAAGGACTGCAGTGTATTCAGATCAGGGCGTTTTTCAGGACTGACACATCAGTTTCCTATCTGGCCCATACAGCATCCTCAACACACTAGTGCACTCATCAGCATGGTAGCAACATCATGGTCCTCAGAAGTCCACCTGGACCAATGTTATGTGACTGACATTTTTGGCTCCATGTTCCTTTATTTTCTCATCCTTCCCAGCCCTATTCTTCTTCTCATTTTTATGTTTTGGGTTTTCATTTTCACAAAATTATTAATTTTCTTACCTGTAGGAACTGATATATGTTCATAATCCAAGTTAAAAAAAATCTGTAAAGCTGACCTAAATTTGCTTGATTTACTATTTGGTATTGTTTCCATACTTAAGAGTGGGATCTACAACATTTCTGTAATGGCACAGAATATTTGTATTGTTTCTTCTCACTTTGGTTCTGAGTGTGGTTATGTGGCATTTTGTCTGTTCATTTCTTACTTCTGCTGGTATGCTCTTGCTGTTGGATTTTTTTATGAAAAACATTGTTTCTATATTTGTGAACACTAATACCAATGGCGGAAACCAGATGGACCACATCAGAGAGGAAACAGGGATGCAGCAAACTTGTTAATCATTACTTATCAACTATGATGCCCAGCAACATCTCTAACTAGTGCTGGAACTGCTAGGAATCTTTGTAATGAAGGTTTAGACAAAGCATAAGTATTTAAATTAACCACTGTCATATCAGATAGGATTAAAGAAATGATTTAGCATTAGTTAGTAAAAGTAAAAGTGAATGTGTTGTGCCAACATCAATGAGGAGGATCTAATGTTTTTGTCTGATTGCCCTTTTCTCCTTTAACATTGGGGTGCGGGGAGCAGGGGAGAGGAAAGATGTATACTTACCAAAGACTGAGGATATGCAGCCTTTGAAAGTTGTTTTTCTAACGTACGAAGCTTTTCTTGAAGGTATCTATTTTGTAAATGTAAGTCTTCCACAACAGAATCTCGTGGAAGAGCTTGGTGGGTCCTATGAGCAACAATCAGACTATTATGAAACCTCACTGTTTCTCAAATTGATTATATTATGATACAGAAAAGAAATAATATATATGTGTATTAACACTCTAACTTAAAATTTTCAAATTTCCAAAGTTCACAAGAAATAAATTAGGACATCATAATTTATATTAAAAGATGATCCTTTTGTATCAGGCAACCACCAAAGACTTCTTTATACCATCAGCTAAAGCGTGTCCTGATAGAGACACATAAACATTTTTAAAGTGCATGCATTTGCTTATACAGAATTACGTAGAATAGCTAAAATACCCACTCTTTTAAAAATATTACATAGTAATTGCATATCATCTATTTCATTCTCAAAAAGCTCCAGCATCCAACAAGGCTCTAATGTTTTCAGTAAATCTTGTCATATCAAGTCCAAACTTACTGGCTGGCTACAAGATCCACCTTACTCGGGAACAAACAAATCTACGAAACCTTAATGACCAGGATTCTTTCTCCATTTAACAAATAAATGCACACTTAAGATGAAGACAACAAGATCCACTCTTGTCTCTACATCTTCACTAAGACTTTGTCTATGTCATATCCTTCCTCTCTAATATATGCATTTGATTAATAAAATTCAGAGGTCCAAACTTCTTGAGTTTGGAGGATGGCCTAATTCCCTTTACACCTCCTTTCTACCTGTCCGTGCCTGCTTAAGCACATGTTTTCAGTGGCTAAAAGATACGATGTAAGGCTTTAACTGAAGGCCAGTTCTATCCAAATAACAGTGTTGAGAAACACCAGAAGTACCACAAAGATGGCATGGGAAGCTCCAAAGAGGAATGATAAAGAGTTAGTTATGACTTAGGCTTACTCCTGAGCTGCATATACATGAAAAAGATAATCAATAAAACCCATACTTGAAGCAATGTATTTACATTTCCATGTGTACAAGCCAAGCAATTCTTTGTCAACATAGACACTCTTAATTCTATGCAACAGATTACCTCATGTATAATATGTCATTTTCTAAGTCCAGATTTCTCTTTTTTAACTCTTCCAACTCTTTCTCCGACTCCAAAGCTCGCACTCCTAAAACCTGATCGACAGTCATGCCTGTTGTCTTCAGTTTCTTCTGCAATGTAAGTTTCTCTCTATCAGCTCTGTAGAATTTAATAAGGAATGATAAAAACATCTTTTACAATTTTTGTTTGGTTTATTAAATTGCAGCTCAGTCATCATCATACCCATAAACAGTAAGTACGCCATTTTGTACTTGGTATGAATTTATTTGAAAATAATAGAAAATTCATTCATAGTTAAAATATAATATGTAGCATTTTAAAGACTATAAAATATGAATCATAAATAACCT
Organism: Peromyscus eremicus; assembly: GCF_949786415.1. Lineage (NCBI taxonomy): Eukaryota > Metazoa > Chordata > Mammalia > Rodentia > Cricetidae > Peromyscus > Peromyscus eremicus. The sequence goes on from NC_081434.1 coordinate 27,184,716, forward strand.
AAATTAGAAAACTTGTCATTTATCAAGTAAAATAAACTACAAGATTTCAAGATAAAAATTTCACAGTCTGATTTATAATGAAATTTAAACTCACTTGGCGAAAAGCTCCTTTAACGTATTCAGCTGCTTCGTCAGACTGTGGACTTCCCCTTCTTTCTCTTTTAATTTGCTACGCATTCCCTCGACTTTGGTTTGCCATTTTTTACCTTCTTCCCACCTGATTAATTCTTCTCTACCACTCTGTAAGCAGTAACAAATGGATTATAAAACTGTTAGTATTATTTTAAATCTCATTTTAAATACTGATCCACGTTTTAAAATATACTTCCAAGACAATATATAAATAGTTCATTCTATTATACAAATTCTAGAATCGTTAAGTGTGGCAAACTATTAGGAAGAAAGACCTTCAATTTAAGGAGGCTTTATGCATTACTGAACAGTTAAGTCTCAGGGAAGAGTCTGACTAATGCCCAATGCCCTTTAGAAGTTAAGGGAAATTTCAAATACACGATTTACTTAGGTAAGCTTCTAGAAAATAATTCTGTGTGAATGAGCACGGCAATCTTGTTATAGCAGGACAATTTCCTAATACTGTAACTCACTCTGGTCTAAATGCACAGGACCTTACCATCCAACATGTATTTATTTAGTGCTGCCCATGTGCCAGCTACTACTCTAGAAATGAAGAGCAAAAGCATGTATATAAACCAGAAAAAGGGTAGAAGTCTGCAAATCTTATAATTTTTATTTGTGAACTAACTTGAGCGGTGGCAATATACACAAGAAAAAGATATAAATATACTGAGTAATTAAGAATGGAAAAGACAGGATCTAGGGTCTTACAGGAGTAAACTATCTGGTAAAAGTAATGTTAGTGTTATGGTTGCTAGTATTACAATAAAAGGTACAAAAGAAAGCTGTGTGATACATAATAGTCCCATGTTCTGAAGAAGTCCTGCTGGATTAAAACACTTCTCACAATTGTATGGACTAAGAATTTAATTCCATTTTACCATTTTAACACCAAACATTTTTAGAATGTTTTCCCTATACATTGAATTTAGTAAGAATACAATTACCTTTTAAAAATAAAGGTTAGATATTATTTTGCTGAAAATGCTACCAACAATTGCTTATCATGTTGGAAATCAAATTACAAGCAGTAATATGAATTAGATCATATAAACTGCCATTAGAACACATTTTTACAAGGTATACATCAAACTTTACATTTGGAGGTCTGAATTCACATTAATGTTACATAAGGTATAAACACATGGTTACCTTATTTTTCTAGTGTAGATCATATACATGTTGATATATGAATAATATATTACCATGTTCATTCTTTTATAAATTATTTTTATGCATCTACTAATTTCATTTAGTAAATTTATAACATTATTAAAATTATAGAAGCTTATATTGACTTTAAACTTCATTTAGAATAATATAGGAAATATTATGAAACATGTTTACTATAAATGAGATGTCATGTCTAAAACAGCTGGGAGTTGTGGTTTGAAGTCAAATTCAAACAATCTCCTCCAATACTAGAGACCTTTCAATATGCTTTCTCCAAATCAGTTTCTAACCTTATTTATTCAAATCAGCTAATAAATACTCTTTTAAAACTACAAAACCTTTCCCAATCGATACTTTTTTAAAAAAATATATCAAAGAATAATCTGACTTCCAAAAATATAAATACTATCTAGGAGAATGAGGTATGTACATAAGTAATTCTGCAGCATGTAATGGGATCCTCCATTGGGATTGAGCAAGGAGATGAGAAGATGGGGAGAAATGATAAACTAACTCATGGGCTCCACAGGATGTGAAAAGACACTGACTGTTGGTACTCTAAGATCAGGAAATGACATGAAGGTGCACTACAGGTGTGCCCTCAAGTGGAGTGTAACTTTCTAAAGGTCAGAATCCTGCCACAGACGAGATATCTCAAGTTTATTCAGTACCATAAAACTGTGTCTGAGGCCCTCAAACTATTAGAGTAAATTCTGTTTATCAATACAGGCTTCACTTAGTTTAAAACTACTAATGAGTACATTTCACATACCTTTTCCTTCACAGGTTTTATGTCTATGTCATCCACCTTTCTTTCCAGTTGGCTTTCAAGTTTTTTAACTTTCTTTTGAAGTTCGTCAATTAAACTTTGCTTATTATCGAACAGAGGTTTGCTCTGAAAACATTAAGATATAATGTTACATGACAAATAAATATCAAAGGACACATTAAATGTTCAAATTATAGAAATTTAGTGAGGCTAACATTAGTAGTGTTTTCTACATTATTCTGAGTATCAGTATAACATGGAAGCTACCACTGTACATGGCCCACTGTAGACAAGAAATACAACAGAGGTCACTTAAGGAAATAATCAAAGAGTTGGGTGGTGGTGGCACATGCCTTTAATCCCAGAACTTGGGAGGCGGAGGTAAGTGGATCTCCAAGTTTGAGGCCAGGCTGGTCTAAAGAGTGAGTTCCAGGACAGGGCTGCACAAAGAAACCCTGTCTCAAAAAAAAGAAAAAAAGAAAAAAAAGAAAAAAAAAAACAGAAAAGAAAAAAAGAAAAGAAACTGATAGGCAGTTTTAGTACATACTGTAAAAATCATGCCTTCTACATTACAGATCAAATACATTCTCTGAAATAAATACAATTTTACCTGCAGGCTGCTCGATAGTCTTTTAATCTGTCTTCTCAGTTCATCATTTTCTTGATCAATTCCATCTTTCTCTCTAAGGATTTTATTAAAAGCTTTTTGCTTTTTTTGCAGTTCATTATTTAAATCATTTAAGTCATCAGCTAGTGAATTTTCTTTGTTTTTACTTGTTTTAAGAGCTTCTTTCAATTTTAAAAGATTTTCATTTAAATCTTCAATTTGTGACTAATAAAAGATAATAAAGCATTATTTACAAATCTTCAAGTATCAATGATAAAGCAACAGAAAACTGAAGTTATACTATTAGTATGCATTAGAAATGCAATTCCAATATAAACTTTCAATCACAGCACATAAGGGAAAACTAGAAGCTGTACATATTTTCCCCATTCATGCCAAATGAAACAAGTTCACTAAGAGAACACACACACACACACACACACACACACACACACACACACACACAATCAAGCATCAATTTAAAACAAATCATTTTCAACAAACACCCAAACAAATTTTTTGAAAAATGTTTCATTATTGGTGAAATAATAAACCAGTACCTTTCAACACACACAGCAATGTTTTAATTAAGATTAGCATAACATAACTCTCTGACTTCAAGCACTGTGTGAACTACTTTGTGAAGACACAACATGGGAGGAAGGCCTGGGACAGCAGCCACGAATCTACACACAGGAATTCTCAGCTCTTCTGAACAAAGACAATGGCAGGACCATCCTATTACTATTATTTGTTCTGTAATGGCTTATTCAACTAAGTGTGTAAGTGGGTTTTTTTCATTTGTTTTTGTTTGTTTGTTTGGTTTTTCAAGACAGGCTTTCTCTGTGTAGCTCTTGCTGTCCTGTAACTCTCTGTAGACCAGGCTGGCCTTGAACTCTCAGAGATCCACCTGGCATAAGTATTTTATTGAAAAAATGGTAATATTAGAGATATTAATTAGTATTATTATAATATGTTTAAAGGAAAATTATATCTTGGAGAAAGTTTTGAAATAAGGATGGGAAAAGATGAAAAATTCAGAAATAGTTTTAGAAAATTACTAAAACTATACCAGTAAAGGACAATTCTTTTTTATAAATTTACTTAGTTAACAGATCTTTTTACTATTAACTATGACCACAAGATTGAAAAGTGTAATAGGCTATTTTTAAAAATTATTGAAAATCTGTGGTAGTATTTTATCTGTGCATTAGTAAATAAAGCTTGCCTGGAGAGCAGGGAGACGCTGCCAGCTGCCAGCAGAAAAAGCAAGATGCAAAGATACCAGTAAACCATGAGCCACGTGGTAAAGCACAGATTATAGAAATGCGTTAAGATGTAAGAGCTAATTAACAAGAAGCTTGCCATGGCCATAGTTTAAAGATAATATAAACCTGTGTATGTTTATTTGGGTCTGAGCAGCTGTGGACTGGGCAGGACACAGAAAAACTTCCAGCTATAAAAATCTACTTTCCCAAAGTGTTTAATGGTAGTTAAAGGCATATATGAAAAAAAAAAATCAAAAGTAAATAAAACTAAAAAAATAAAAGTAATTAGATTTTTCATTTTATCACAATATATAATTCTTTGTAAAGAAATTTTTTTGGGGAAAAAAGAGAAACTGTGAGTTATTATAAAATATATATTTAGGAAAAAAAGTTTAAATCACTAAGCTTAATGACCAGATAAGAAAATAATAAAGTACATTGTTAGAAATTAATTTAATGGAAGAAAAGGCTTCAGAGCCAGGCAGCCCTAAAGGTAAAGTATCTTATAAGCAGTAAATAACAGTGCCATATTGGTATGGGAATGGAGGTAAGGAAAAAGCTATATATGTTTGGTGTATTTGTGAGATTTCTTGATCTTCTCCATTTTGCTGTGAACCTGAAGTTATTCCAACAAAACAGCCTTGGAAGAATCCTGAGGGCTAGAAGTTTAGCTCAGTGGTGGAGTGTTTGCCCATGCTGGACTTGAATCCTGAATCCTGGTAATACTTGAGATGTACTAAAAATGCTTTTAAAACTTCTAAATAAAATGTTTCTTAAATTAGTTCTATTAGTAAGCATAGCTCATAGTGGCCTATTTTTTTCAAAACCCTCAAGATGATAGTCAATATACGAGTAACAGAGGGCTGGAGAGATGGCTCAGCTGTTAAAGGCTAGGCTCACAACCAAAAATATAAGAATAACATAAAGCGATATAGTGTTTAAAACTGTGTGTGCATCTATCTCATTAGCCAACAATTCAAAAACCATTCTCTGAACTGATCAGGTATCCGGCCATATTGACAGGTGTGTTGATGCTCACCTTTAGTTCTTTAGTATGTCGATCAACAACCTGCTGGACGTTGAGATTTGCTTCTTTCTGAGAAGTTACGGCAATAATACGTTCCTCAGCTGCTGCTGTCATTTCTGCCCGCAGTTCCAACAGGGCTCGACTAAGTGCCTAAAAATTACAAAATACAAACGTTGTTAGTGGAAAATTAACGTAACATATCAGCAAAATAAAATACAAAATAGGCAGTATTACTTTCTATTAGATGAAAACCCTAAGTGATTTTAAGTATGGTAGTATATACACCCCACGCCTATGATCTCAGCACCAGGTGGCTGAGGCAGAAGATTATGGCGAGCGTGAGGACAGCTTATACCTAGTGAATTCTAGGCCAGCCTGGTTACAGAGTGAGACCTGTCTCAACAAAGAAATGAAAGATTAACAAAAGGAATTTGTTTAAATATAATTCACAAACTCCCAAACCTTTTCAAATGAATTTCCTTTGTAACTGTACTTGGTTCTTCACAAATAGTTGAAAACCCTGAGACTTATTTTCAGAACCAAGCATTATGCCAAGCAATTCATATGATGAAAGAAAGCATATTTTGTTTGAAAATTTCCAAGCTTATATACTAGCAATAAATTCTTCACATAGGAAAAAAAATTCACTTTGTGCATCCATCCATGTGGAATAGACTGAATTCAGGCAGATGAGTAGTGTTATGGACACTGAAGTATTTGCCCATAAAATTCATGAAGTAAGGTGGGAAATGTAGCATCTTCTAAACAGAACAAACAGTAAAACTACTACACTGTATTAAATCTAATGACCAGCTCTTCTCACAAAGCCACTGTGCCTACCTTCTTAAATCCTTCTTCCTTTTTACCACCATATCACCCCAATCCCCTAAATTGTTCAAAATTGTTTCAGCTCCATGAAAACCCAACAGAACATGAGAAAATAATGAAGTTCAGATTTCCTTTCTTACAGAAACTCAATAAATCACCATGCGTAAAAGGATAAATTGTACTATATCTGCATGTTACAATAGCACTACCACAGCAGGGCCATGTGAAAGATTTCCTGTGCACCAGCAGGAAGTAATGCTCACTCTTACTCTAATAGCTCTGTGTGTGCCTTTTACAGGTCTCCACGGCTTCTCTAGGCCTTTTTCGTTTGGGGCCATCTGCCACTCACCTTTTACAGGTCTCTGTGTCTTCTCTAGGCCATCTTGGTTTGGGGCCATCTGCCACTCACCTTTTACAGGTCTCTGTGTCTTCTCTAGGCCTTCTTGGTTTGGGGCCATCTGCCACTCACCTTTTACAGGTCTCTGTGTCTTCTCTAGGCCATCTTGGTTTGGGGCCATCTGCCACTCACCTTCTGCTGCTTCTCCTTCAAGGCCAGCTGGCTCTTGAGCCTGTCCACTAGGTTCCTCATGGTGGTCGTGGGAGCCCTTGAGTTTGCTGCTCTCTGAGCCTGGAGTTCAGACTTCAGACTCTGGGACTCCTTCTGTGCTTGGACAAGAGCACACCGTAAGTCCTCCACTTCTGCTTTCGCTCTCTTTACCTCCCCGGCATGGTTTTCTTGGAGCCTGAGACAAAAAAGCACATGTACTTACCAGACTGGCCGTTGCGGGTAATATTTTGATTTGAAAAACCAAACAAAACAACTTAATAAAGGTATAAAGCCATGACTACAAGTACTTCATATGGTTAAAGACTATACATTTCAGAAATTATCATTTTTTTTTGCATGTGGGAATTAGATGGAAAAGCCTAAGTGATTTTCAGTACAGCACAGTGGTTCATGCCTAGGATCTCAGCACTGAGACAGCTGAAGGGCAAGATCACAGCAAGCTTGAGGACAGCTTACACTATCCAGTGAGTTCTAGGCCAGCCTGGGTTAGAGTGAGGTATGTCTCAACAAAGAAATGAAAAAAGATGATATAAAATGTAAGTTTATAATCTAGTACATGGCATAAGATTAATATACAAAAAATAAATTCTCCTGTATATTCAATAGAACAAGAAAAACAAAGACAAAAGAAATACTTCATACTATTTTCAAGAGAAAAAAAAAATCTCAAGTGGCAACTACTTACATATTCACAAACATGTTTTCGAGGTATCTTGGGTCCAAGAGTAAACAGTCAAAGTTCTATTAGAGAATGGAATCCTAAGTGGGTCAACATTCTCACTTTCATCAGATATGAAGTAAGGCCCAAAAGATGGTTCTATGATTAGAAACTGAACAACCAATTTTATGTTTAAAGGTCTATTTCTAAAAATGACTGAATAATGATTCCTTTCTCTCTCTCTCTCTCTCTCTCTCTCTCTCTCTCTCTCTCTCTCTCTCTCTCTCTCTCTCTCTGTTTTTTTGGGACAAGGTTTCTCCATGTAACAGCCGTGGCTATCCTGGAACTCACTCTGCAGACCAGGCTGGTCTCCAACTCAGAGAGATCCACCTGCATCTGCCTCCCGAGTGCTGGGATTAAAGGCGTGAACCACCACAGCCTGGCTAAATTACAATATTTAATATACAGGATGTTGTGAACACCCTGGCACTAGAGTTTCTTTGTAGCTTTAATTAACAAACATTTATTGAACCTCTGCTTTTTATCACATACCCTCAGGTGTTTAAAAAAAAAACTGTATGTGAATTTAAAACTTTCAAGTTATTTTTGTACATTGTTCCACAGGGCCTTCATCTAACCACCCTGAAGCAGCCCAAGCAAACACTGCCATTTTCATTTACAGAGGATGGCGTGGGCAGTGGAGGTGATGAAAAATCAGATTTTTGAGTAAGACTGACCAGTTACAAACTGTCATTTTCCCACGTCCACTCAGTCACACTACTGAGCCTTCCTAAGGCCTTATTCCTAACGGAAAGCAGTGAATCTCAGGTAGTCCGTCCTGCGGGCCGAAGGGGAGGACAGACACCAAGGCCTTACAACAGCGCTCACACAGGCTTCAACAGAGCCCAACCACCACTTGCTCACTTGTACAAGATTTCTAAGATTTACCGTAATTTGGTATTTTCAAATTCTCTGACTTTTAACTCAGTGATTTCTTTTTGTCTTTCCAAATCTTTTGATACTTTCTTGAGTTTGGTCAAAAGTGAGGCCAGAGAGTCATCTTGTTCTGCTACTGTCTGCTCCATCTCGGCCAGACGGATGAAATGCTTGTTGGTAGGTACTGGAACAGGAGGCTGTTTTATTAAGTCCTATGAAATATGAATATATTAGTAATGAGTAAGTATAATCTGAAACTATGACTCATCCTTTACATTTCTTTACGAAGCAATGAAGTCTGCAGTTTAGGAGGAAAAGAAGGCTCAGGGAAGATAGGCTATAGACTGTCCTCTGTATGCCCTGTTAATTTTAGCCAGCATGTAAGTACAGTGGAGGGTTCTAATGGTGAATTAATGAGGTGAGGCTTGAGAAGCCTCACCCCACGGGTTAAGAGAAGAAGGACCACTTTTCACAGAAAGAACACAATGAAAAAAGGAGAAGGTAGGAGGTTAATTCAAAAGATGGAAAATAGATACAAATAAACTTATGGATGGAATTTGAAAAAAAAAGAGTAGACTCATAACCGGAGGCTTTGAGTCCATGGTAAAGGAATATAAATATGATTCTATAAGCAGTGACAATTACTGAGGATTGGATTTGGGTTTAAGAAAAATAATCACGTTTTCATGATCAGAGCTGGCTTTCATGAGATTATTTTGTCAAAACAAAGATGGTGTGTGTTCTACTGTGAGATATGAAGAGGTAAATTTGAAATTATGTGATCTCAAATCTCAATAGAGAATAGAACAAAGTACTCAGAACCTTACCTGAGCTGTCTGCTTGAATTTATTGAGTGAACTATCAGCCTGTAGTTCTAATTTATGATGAAGAACATGAAGCTCTTCCTCATGCTTCTTAACAAGTTCTCTTTGTTCCTGTTTCATAGAAAGTTGAAGCTGTACTATGAATTATGACTGAAATAGATTCATATTCTAAAAGATCTCAGTTAATCTTTAATCTTCCAAATCCTCAAAACAAGAAAGACATAATTTCTCCATGCGTATGTATATTAGGCCATTATACATCTCTGCTAGCATGTGCTCATGTTGACCACCCAAGAATAAATTACAATTTATTCTTAACATGTATCCGTCACCCTTAATTTGTTTCTGAAAACATTTTAAAATACTAGCTATCTCTCCTACTGTTCTAGAAAATTAATCTCCACAGATCACCACTGTTTCAATTTTTATTGGTAAGTTCATCTGACATTTCCTAAACCATCTAGCTTCACCATAGCAGATACCCATTTACCTCAGTCCACAAGAGGAAGATACATGTATACAACTGCCAGTTTTACTGACACATCTGTAATCCAATCATGTAAAAGTAACAATTCATAAATAAAATCATCTGAAAGCAAAAACGAACTACCACTTTAAGAGAAATATCATCGGGCCTTTGACTGAAACACACGGTAAGTAAAAGAGCATAAACAAATACCTCTCTGGCTTTTTCTAGAAGATGCTGGTATTTCTTCAGGACTTCTTCCTTTTGATTTAACCTCGCCTGCATGTTAGCAATGGTTTGGTGGGCAATTTTCATTGTGTGATGAGATTTTGGTTCCAGCTCTTTTCTGTCTAGCTCAGCTAGAAGTTTCTCTCGATCAGCTGTGGCAGGCAATCGAAGCCTCAGTTCATTGATTACTTTGTCTCTTGACAGAATATTTTGCTCTGCCAACCGTAAAGCAGATTCTTTTTCTTTTAGTTTCTATAGAAAAGACACAATAATAATTACAGGACAGCTTGTCCTTTAAAATGCCTCATACAAATTTTAGTTAGATTTACAAGCAAACAGTTTCACTTTGTTCTTCACATAGTTATAATAGTCATTTGACAACAAAATTCTATTCATTACATTTTTCTGTGACAGTGCATTTACTCACATATATATTTTAATTTACTTATAAGATTATCACTTGTTAAAAACTTTGTTAGGTTGAACACAAAATGTAATTAGTTAACTTTATTGATATCTTGCAGTTTAGAACTAGAAATGAGTGGTGGTACTAGAATTAGAAAGAAAATGCAATTAAACCACCCCTTTGATGTCAGAAAAATAACACAGAGGAGTTACTCAAGTCTAAAATTGGGATTTAGTTAACAGGTGAATGAGTCACTGCTTGGCAGTGGGAAGTTTACCATACCAAAGCAGAAAAGAAGGTTTTAATATTCAGTAAGATTACAGCAGATATTTTAAAACTAGTCATTGAATAGTACTTTGCAGAAACTAAAAATTTTAAATTAACTTTTCTGAATTGATTAAATAGGAAGAATTTTACTCAACAAATTCTTCTTAAATGCACTTACTAATATGTTTAGATGTAAACTAAACTTTAAATAATATTCAGCTTATATTATTTTTTAAAATTATTTTATGTGCATTGGTGTGAAGGTGTCAGATCCTCTGGAACTCGAGTTACAGACAGTTGTGAGCTGCCATGTGGGTGCTGAGAATTGAACCCGGGTCCTCTGGAAGAGCAGCCAGTGCTCTTAATCGCTGAGACATCTTTCCAGCCCCAGCTCATATTATTTTATAAATAATTTAATGAGCTGATTTCACCACCTACTAATCAAATTATCTACCTAGATTAAGTAACTTCATTTGCTTCAAGTTTACACACTCAAATAAAATGAACCAAGAAACTATTTAAAGGATGTACAACATATACTACAAAATAAGTGATAAAATAAATGGCAATGAAAACAGCAGTTAAGGGAAGGTAATACACTGTTCAGAAAGCTACAATTAAATGCCTTTTATTACCCTTGATGCTCACTTTTACGTTTAGTGTTCCCAAAAGTAGAATGCAGTAAATAAATGAATGGTAAATTCAAATTAACTGCATGGAATAGTCATTATCAGCTATCAGAAATAGTATATAAGAATAGAAAAAGAGAGGAATTAGCAGCAAATAAACCATTGTATACTTTATTGCCATTAGTAAATATTATTTAAAAAATTCCATAAACATACCTAATAATATACCAATCAAAATACAAATTCTTCCAATTACCTCTTCTAGTGACTTGCAAGTTGCTTGTGTTTTAAGAATTGTTTGAATATTTTCCTTAATTTTTCTTAGAGCAATTTCAAGTTGGTTTGGAAGGGGCAAGCTGGGGTCTGGCATTGATCCTGTAGCCTCTTCAAACTATTGAGAAATAATATGCTTTAAAAACAGCAGAGTAGTACTGAGGAAACAATATTATATCTTTTAAATGTCTGAAAAAATCATAAACTAAATTTCACTTCTCTTTAAACAAAGAAACTCATGACAATTCACCTATAGTTAAAAATTCATGTAATTCAGCGAAGCAGCAAACACAGTCACTTTGCATACCTTTTGTGCTGCACTGAATATTTCATTTTGCTGACGGTCAAAAATGTCTAGTTGGCGCTCCAGCTCAACTTCTCTTTGATCCCAAGCCATTTGTCTTTCTTCATGAAACTAAGACAGACATTTATTTGTGTCAGGCACATACACAGTGACATGAGCAGAAAACAGGCATATAGACAGTTTCTTATTTAACCTCAGCTTTTGCTGTCACGACTATCACTCTTATTATACGGGAAAGGATACAAACTTCAGAGGTCAAGCAACTTGCCTAAGGTCACAGAGGCAGGCAGGTATGAAGTCATGAATCCATTCATCCATCCATGTCAACCACGTCTAATGACACAGATTTTTCAAGCACTATTTGGGGCAATGCAAGCATAGCAATAAACAAAACCTAGTTCCTGTCACCAAGGAACTTACATCCCAGGAAGTAAGAAACAGGCAATAACAAACAACCATGTAAGACACCAGAGGACGGCAAACACTCTTTAGAATGAATCTTGATGGCACAATTTACTACTCAACACCAGGAGCCTTTGCAGTTCATTGGCAATAAAAGGTATGTGAGTGAAGATCTTAAGGCAGTGACAGTGTGAACTATGAACAGAGTTTCTAGGATACAGAAGAAGAAAAACCTAAGCACGGGGAACACAACCTCTGCAGCGAGTGTGTGTTGTATGCCTGTCACCTGGCTCTTAAGCATCTACTTTCTCTACCCCATGCTGTGTTCTAAGTCAACAGTCACAAGGAGCAGAAACTTGACTGCAGAAGTCAAATAACTAATAACAAACACAAATTAACTTTCCAAGTAAGCTCGCTGACATACTGCTTTTTTAAGCTTAACACTTCTGTTACAACTAAGTCAATTTGCATGTTTGGATTTGAAGAAGGAAGAAACAGGTTATTCTGTTACTCAATATAACGGGAGCTGTATTTCATCACAGTAATACAGTTAAGATGTAATGATCTGATGTTTGTAGACTTAACAAAAGAACAGAAATAAAGAGAAAACGAAACCTTGCTCTGCTGCACAATTTCTTCCTCGAGACTGTTGATAGTTTGCTCATATTCAGAGATGATATTATTCAAGTATTTGATTTCTTCTTTACCCTTGACTAGTTCTCGATTTAGTTTAAGTTCTTGAAGGCGAAGTTCTTCTATTTTCACATGCCAATTCATTACCTAAATTGGATATAAATATAAATGCTATATAACTGATCACGATTTTAGTTGAAATTAATGGCAAACTGTATTAAGATTAAAAAAAAAGTTAGCTCATAACCAAGACACGTGGCAAAATCATTTAGAATTTCCGAAGATTATTCTAAATATGTACAATGTTAAAATACAATATTCTTCACATTATTTTCAAATGAATAAACAGATATTAGTAACATTTGCTTTCTGTTTTTCACTCACTGTCACGTGTGTTTTATACACTTACTGTCGTCACGTTATTGACCATTGGCACTACTTTTAAAACTAGAAATCCCACCCTTGTCTACAGTGATGTAGCCACTGGGGACCTACTCACGCTGAGTGGACAGTTTCCCACTCCCAGGAGTGGTGCTGGGCAAGCTCAGTCGGTAACAAAATGAACAGAAGCACATGAAACACAGGACAAGGATTTGATGGGAGGAAGTGGTGGGGTGAGGGAAGAGGAAGATACAATAAAGTGGAGGGATAAGCGTGACAAGAATCATTATATATATATATATAAAACCGTCAAAGAATAAATTTTGAGAAATCAGTCCAATAAATGAAAATTTAAAAAAATAAACTCTAAGTATTTCTACCACAGAGAATATGATTTAATTGCAAGATAATTATTTACCATTTAATTCTTCCCAAATGATGGTAAAAACTAATCTTTAAAAAATAAATGTCGAAATCTATGAAAACTGTAAGTATACACAAGGAATATCTACAAGTAAAAACATATAAAAACAAAAAATTCAAACAGGAAATGTTTGTGCAGAGTAGAAATCAACTGATAACTATTAAATCATTTAATTTATTATACTTAATATTTATTTGAACTTTTCTAGAACGTTTAAAATTCTGTGCTATTACACACAAAAAAAGTATTTTTCCTAAAGATCTTTGCTTAGGAAAGTACAAATTTCTAATTTATAAAATCAAAGCTAATTACTACTAGTATTTTAAATGCACAAATTGAACATTCATCACACAGCTACACATTAAGAGCAATATTACTACATAACATGGGAGTACTGAATTTCAGATCAAGTTTTACCTTTTGGGCTCCCCTGGCATCTTTTAAAGTGCTTATCAATTCTTCTAAGCCTTTCAATTTTAATTCCATCTCCATCGTTTTGTTTTCCATATTTCTGTGTTCTTGCTGAGAATCTTTCATTTCCTGCATTATCTTCAGTTTGTCATTTTGCAGCTGAATCATGGTTTTGGAGAACTTTTCCTGCTGAGCCAAGGGTAACGCCCCACTGAACTGTCTTCGTAGAGACTGAATGGTTTGGCGCAGGTGTTTTGCTCTGTTTCTGCCTTCCAGGCGAGCATAGTAGAGAGTCTGCTCTTTCTCATCCAGTTTCTGCTCCAGGCGCAAACTGTAGGCCTCCATCTTCTGGAGTTTCGACGTAACTATCTCCAACTTACCAAGAGCAGTGGCCTCACTAATTTGAAGAGACACAACATGTTGGTGCAGTTTGGCAATTAGTGCCTTTTCATCAGATTGTGCCTAACAGTGAAAAGTACACAGTTATAGTAAATTTCAAGGTTTTTTAAATAAATATATCATGGGTTCAAAGTCACGGTTTACTAAATAAAAATATAAAACACTGTTGCACATGAGCTTTTTTTAAAAACAAACAATGAATTTTACTTTAACACAATAGTTACTAACTATATATTCAGAATGAAACATATTTAAAATTCTAATTAAATGATAGTTGGAATGGTAGTGTTTTCGCCTTTTAGTTCTCATATAACATTAACAGCACAATTTTGATACATACATAATAAATATATAAGCATATGTATTTATATATAAATTTATATTTATATTGTAATATATTTACATTTTATATATATTTTATATAGACTGTAATATATAAATATAAAATTATATACAAATGATTATTTTTTTATTCTCTCAAAACTATAGAACATGGGGTTATATGAAAAGTTACAAATATGTACAAGAGAAAATACAGTCAGTAAGGATTCATTAATTATTTCTCCTTAGTGTGTTAACTGATAGCTGTCAAATGCATATATAGGTATTTCAAATAAAAGAAGTTTTCTACTGTTGGGCGGTAGTGGCGCACACCTTTAATCCCAGCACTTGGGAGGCAGAGACAGGTGGATCTCCTTGAGTTCAAGGCCAGCCTGGTCTACAATGTGAGTTCCAGTACAGCCAGGACAGTTAGTTATACAGAGAAACCCTGTCTCAAAACAACAACAACAACAACAACAACAAAAAAAAAAAAAAAAAAAAAAAGAGGTTTTCACAGTCCCAACTAACAGAAACAGGTTTCTATTGCTGCACTACTTCCGGTTAGCACTCCACGTTTACTCCAGTGTCTGAGGTGAGCTCAGCAAAGAGCAGACTAAATGCAGGAGGCAGCACTATACACACCTGGTAGTCTAGCAGCTGCGTTCTGAGGGATTCCACTTCCTTCTCCCTGGACTGTTGTTGCAAATTCAAAAAATCAACTTGTCTTTTGGCAATATCAGAAATCTCTTTCAGTCTAGAAAGTGATAAAATATTTAAGGAACAATTCAGTAAATACCAAAAGCCCTAATTTTGAGACATCGTTCTAGAAAAGCAACTGTTTTTTAGCATCTCTTCTTTGTGTCAAGTCCAAAGAGATCAAGGGTCTCTTGAACTATTTCATGAAACCTAATTCCATATGAGACCAAAAAGTGATCTATAAAAACATCTTACTCTGGGAAGCCCATCACCTGTGGTATAGAATAATATATACATTTTGAAATATAATGCCATCTGTTGGGTGAAATTGAGATTGTGACTTATGTCATTTTCCAAATGCAGAGGGTCAGAGAACACTTGCTCCCACACATTTTTCCTAAGATACTTTTTATTATATTTAGGAAATGGTAGGTCAACGTATATAGGCTAATCTGTTCCCACTGCCTAGTTAAGAATCAATGTAATTGCCAGGCAGTGGTGGCACACGCCTTTAATCCCAGCACTTGGGAGGCAGAACCAGGCGGATCTCTGAGTTCAAGGCCAGCCTGGGCTACAGAGTGAGTTCCAGGAAAGGCGCAAAGCTACACAGAGAAACCCTGTCTTGAAAAACCAAAAAAAAAAGAATCAATGTAAAACTCTCATTTTAACTTTTACATTATGTGCTTCATACACAGATGAAAGTTATGTTACATATGGAAAGTGTGATTAGTTTATTTCAGTTTATCAGTTAGCTGAAACACACACACACACACACACAAAAAAAAAAAAAACAAATTATGCATTTGCACAAATTTCCCTTATGATTTCTATAACATAGCCAAATGAAAAAGTCTTTTGTTTGGGGTAGATTAATTTGAGCTAAGTGGAACATATACATCGGGTTTCCTCAGACTGATCTGAGGGCCTCTATAACAAAATATAATGAAATGAATAGCTATAAATTAGTCATCTACAAGGTAAAGTTTAGGAGAAGAAAGAAACAAAGTCAATCACAATGGAAAGAGTTAAAAATGACTGATTTTCCCAAAAGGACTCTCAAATGTTCTAAATGGATGGCTATAATTTTTTTAAGTAAAACACACACACACACACACACACACACACACACACACACACACACGCAAAATTCTAATAGTTATTTGTGCTTGACACATGAACTCAATGTTCCCCATGAATACCCACCGAAGAAGCACCTGACTAGAAAAGTGAGTGCATTGCATGTATTTAGTATTCTAAAGTAGCTGGGCATATTTCCTCCTGCCAAATGAAAAAGAACTTTTACCTCAGTGTTAGTAGTTCCTGAGTTCATGAATTAATACGTCAAATATCTTGCAGAATACCTACCACATAGCTAGTTCCTAAAAATGTGAATTAAATCAAAATAGAAATTAATTATGAATTATGTTTACATCAACCTTATAAAAAGGTAAAATTATTTTCAAAGTTAATAAAATAAATACTAAGTGACCCCTGCTCTTCTATCTCCATTTCCCCTGAAAAACAGGCAATATGAGTGAGATGTGGACCCTACTTGGTTTTTGTTCCAGGTTTAGTGCCTTCTACAGTTGCATCTGACATCTGGCGGTGAGACAAACTTTGAGAGGTCATTTCCTCTTTGATGTAATGTCACCTGGTTAAAAACTAACCCTGATATTAATCCTTTTCTTAAAAACAAAATGAGTATGGATATTGTCCCATATGTCTGTTGTTATCTTCTTAGAGACAAATCAAATAGACACATGAAATGACTGAAATGTTTGTGTGCACTTACTTAGACACTTCAACCTTGAGTTCGACCTCACTCTTCTCTAATTCCAGAATTCGCTGTCTGTCGGCATCACTCACTGCCTTGTTCACACTATCAGCTAATTCATCTCTCAACATCTGCTCCACCTTTTGTGCATCCAGGTTGATTTTGGTAAGCTGTGGAAAAGTAACAATAAGATATTCCTCAGGACTATTTCACTTTATTTACTCTGCTTTAACTTATGCTGGGACTAGAACCCAGAACCTGTGTAAACTAAGCATGCCAATGAACTACAGCCACAGCCTAAGCACATAACTTCTAGACTTCTGAGTACTACAGTCTTCTTTATTTTCCCCGAGTCCAGAAATAGATACAAAGTGGTAAGAACAGACTAAAGAAAGAATCAAGAACAAATTATAAAAAAGATGTAGTATAGTCCAATTCCATCATAAATTATTTATTTTAGGCAATCACTAAGAATTTTTGAACTATAAACAAAGTACTTACAAATAGTTAGAATTATATACATTTTACAAAATCATATAAATTTTTATTAATATTTAGTGGCTTAAAATAAAAATTATATTTATGCTTTGGAAAATATATCAACCTAAGGGAACATCTGTAAGGTGATGTTTAATCATAAGTTGCTGAATATTTGCAGACTGCTTAATTCAGACCACACTAAAAATCTTTAATAATTTCCTATTAAAGTTTTTGAAAGCAGAGATTTCTTACTATTTTACGTCTTATTATAGTCTTGCACCCAAACACATTTTTTTAAATAGGATTGGAAGACAATTTGCTTTTTAAAGAAACAACAATCTTCTGTTCATTATAACTAATACCATGATATTGTCAAGAAAGAATTTGTTTACAGAAATAAGAAGTTTAATCTAAAGCAATCCAGACTTTAAAATAATTGTCTGTATATCTATTATAAGAAATGCAAATGCTGCATACATATGCTACCTTAGAGACACAAAGTTCTTAATAATCCAATAACTACTATCACTAATTTTTACTATCTACTTACATAATAAAAATCATATCAAACCTCAGTGAATTTGGTTTCCAATTCAAAATTACGTTCTTCCATTTGTTTTAATGAAGTCCTTAAGTGTTCATACATTTTCTGACAGTGTTCAGCCCTCTGCCGTTCATTTAATTCCTTCATCTCCAACACAGTGATTTTTTTTGAAATAGAAACAATGTCACTATTTGTCATTGATTTCCTTGCCTTATCCATGTTTGATTCATTTCCTGGGTAATAATACATTACACAAAAGAAAATTCAGAAGAGGTATAAAAAAAGTAGTACAGTTCTATAGCAAAGAATGGACTTTATAAATTAAGATGTATCTGCATTCTTCTCTTTATTTATTCCTACCTGTCTGATGCCTATCCATTTATTCTTTTTAGAAGACAATTCTTCATTAATCAAATGACAACAAAAACTATTTGGTGTAGGATAATCTTTTTGTGCACTGTGAAAATGTGTCTCTGTTAAGGCACCTTCTGATTGGTTTAATAAAGAGCTGAACAGCCAACAGCTAGGCAGAAGAGGATAGGCAGGACTTCCGGGGAAAGAGAGGAACTCTGGGAGGAATCTGAGGCGCCAGAGATTCACCAGCCAGACACAGAGGAAGTCGGATGTAAGGTACTGAGGAGAGGTAACAAGCCACGTGGCAAAACACAGATTAATATAAACAGGTTAACTTAAGTTTCAAGAGCTAGCTGGGAACAAGCCTAAGCTAAGGCCAACCTTTCATACTTAATAAGAAGTCTCCCTGTCATTATTTGGGAGCTGATGGTCCAAAGACAGTCTGACTACAACTATAAGATTACTAAAACACTAATGTGAGGTCAGTGCAGAGCTGTCACAGGCTGGAGGGTTGGAACAAATTCAAATGAACCACTTGCTATGGAAAGATGTTAACGTCACTGGGGCAGTAGAGGACAGCAGTGTCACTTTGGACCTGCAAGTGCAATAACTTGATTTTTAATGTTATCAAACACCAAGCTCGAAAGTAAAGTCTGAAGTTATATGATTAAGAAATTGTACAAGCATAATCTCAAATCATGAGCATTATTTTGGGCCTTGTACACATGTAGTGTCAAATACTATCATATTGTAATTTTATATACAAATATATGGCAATTCAGATATAAATGAAGGTAATCTTTGTAGCATTCTAAATAATGGCAAAATAAAAAAATCCCTAACACTTTAATCATAACTACTCAAATAATAGGATATTGCATGAGTTTTTATGATAGATGATTAAATTATAGAAATACTTTGAATTTCTACTAAATTGATATAGTACATAATAAGTAATGTTTATTATTTAAAGTGCATAAAATATAAAAATATACATAAGAAAAATATGACATTATTGCAAATATAGGTAAAAATTCTCAAGTTTTCTTTGATTTTTTTTATTATCTTTTCACTTAAAGAGATCAAATATACAACACCAACTGTACTCAGAAAAACATATATTTCAAACTTATCACTAGGTTTTATTGTTAAAATAATTTAAAATAATTAGTGTTTAAACACAAATTAATAATACATGATTTTACTAGGAAAAAAAAAATCTCATGTGAGAACTATAAACCAAGCACCTAGGATATTATTCATCATCTGTATACTAAATTAATCTATAGGATACAGTTCATCTTTTGAAATCAAACTAAATCCCCGTATTTTACTATAGAAAAGGAATTTTCAGTAAAACAGAAGCACTGTTAGAACTGACATCTTGATATTATCAGTCTTAAGACTTACCTAATTTAATTTCTTGTTCCCAGGCTTGTTCAATGGTATGCAGCTTTTCCTTTGTAATCTCTAGTTCTTTACTTATAACATCCATCTGTTCTTTTAAAGATGCGTTTTCACACTGAAGGAGAGACAGACATAGAGATGAACTACCTGGCAAAGAGGATGAGTGCCACAGAAGTGACTGCTTTGACTTTGTGCATGAGCTCTTAAAACTCACAATCTACATTTTAATCTAAAAATTTAAGCTTTATTATAAAAAGATGCAAATAAAGATCACACACTGAAATTAACTAGATTCAAAAATATTTTTTTACAATTACAATTTCTCACACATCACACACACACAACACACAGTAATGAAAATAATAATGAAACTCTTGTATATAATAAATACATCTGGCTCTAGACTTCCAAGTATTAGACTTTGCCACTAAAGACACCTACTTATTTTAACCAACAAGGAGTACAGAGGGTTTCATAACTTTCACAAACTCT
Organism: Peromyscus eremicus; assembly: GCF_949786415.1. Classification (NCBI taxonomy): domain Eukaryota; kingdom Metazoa; phylum Chordata; class Mammalia; order Rodentia; family Cricetidae; genus Peromyscus; species Peromyscus eremicus. Next base: position 27,204,800 of record NC_081434.1, read on the forward strand.
TGTTAATTTGCCTCATTCATACAAGCACTTTAGTGCATATCCCTAGTACATCATCTGCGGGTGCTAGATGTTAAGAGTAAGAAGAAGTAAGCACAAACCCCACATTTCACAGGCTTCTCCATTTAGAGTCTGTGTGTATGTGAGTGTGGTAGAATCCCCTGTACTAGTTTCTTCTTGTTGCTGTGATAAAATAGCCTATCACAAAAACACTTTTGGGGTGAGCTTATTTAAGGCATATATTTCCAGGTTACCTTCTATCATTAAGGAGATTCAAGGCAAGAACTTCCAATAGCTAGTCGCATCACCTCCAGTTAAGAACACAAATAAGTGCATGTATGCTTGCTTGCTTGCTTGCTCACATCAGCCTGATTTCTCCACTCTTACACAGAACAGAAACCCCCTCCTAGGTAACGGGTACACCACAGTAGGCTTTGTATTCCCATATTAATAAAGTTAGTTAAAACAACCCCCCCACAGACATGCCCACAGGACAACCCACTATGGATAATCCTTCATTGACACTCACATTCCCTAAATTCCAAAATCTGTAGTACTAGGCTCTTAATTTTGCTTATTGTTGCTGAGGTCTTCTAACACACAATGTTTTTCTAATGCAGCCCCATTTTCACTTCTCTGAGCCTTTAAACTCTTGTCTTGCTTTAAATCAGCGCTTCTCAACCTTCCTAATGGTTCAAACCTTTAATACAAGTCCTCATGTTGTGGCAACACCCAACCATAAATTTATTTTCGTTGCTACTTCATAACTGTAGTTTTACTACTGTTGTGAATCATAATGTAAACAGCTGTGTTTTCTGATGGTCTTAGGCGACCTCTGTGAAAGGGTCATTTGATCCCAAAGGGGTAGCAAACCAGAGGTTTAGAACCACTGCCCTAGAGCAAGAACTAACGTAAGGTAAACAGAGAAAGAATTTGACTTTTTGCCATTCAAGTGATGCCTAAACGTAGGAGTGGGTAACATGATTCATGTGGTTCATGACTATCATTTTAGCCAGTAAAAAAGATTTAAGACTGGAGATAGTAATGTGAGTAATAGCTGCAAGTAAACAAGGTACAGAGAAAAACCAAGACAATGCCATTAGAGATAGATAGGGCATAAAAGATGTGATTATTGTGTTAAGATTATAAATGAATTACAGAAAGGACAGGAGAGAAGGAAACAAGGGATCCTCGCTCACTCTTACTCTCACTCTCATTTTGGTTTGCTGTTTGAGACAGGATCTGTATACAGACTAGGCTGACGGTGGACTCATGGTCCAATTGCTGCTAACTCCCAAGTGCTGGGGTTAAAGGTGTATGCAACCACCACAGTCTCAACAGTTGATTTAACTGGATGGTGGGTCTTACAGAGCATAGAGAAGACTCTTGAAAGACTGGGTTTTGAGGCAGCTATCAAGCAGCCCAGTAGAAAATTCCTTGACTATAAAAAAACTATGACATTTTAAAGGGGTCACAAATCTCTTGGCATTCCTTATATTGAGAGGTGGGGACTGGACTATGCTGTCTTTCACTAAATTTTGGAAGCCTTGTGACTGCTGATCAATAGACAACAGTAAAGAATGACATATTCCTCTTCCAGAGTTATAGAGAGTAGCATGACTTCTACCTTGTTAGTTATACAAGAGCTGTGAGAAGTTCAGTAACACTGAGAGAGTGCCAGGCTGTGAGCTCCAATGTGTGGATCACAGGTAGACACTGGTAAACATCCCCAGCAGACAACCAGCCTTCAGTCATCCCTGTTGGGTGCCAGTTATGTGAGTGAAAGGGTTTTCAGATTAACCTTGGTCCCACTGCCCCTCCTGTTCAGTCATTCTTTTTTTCCAGTGAAATATTTTATTCGAAATCATGTTTTCATATAGTACATTTTGATCACAGTTTCCCCTCCCCACCTGTCATTCTTAGCCTAGACACCAGACACTGAAGAAGAAAGATAAATTATCTGTAGCAGGTGACTTTGGGTTCCGACACCAAGAAGCTACAGCAAGAATAAAATGATTATTGTATTCACTATATTTTACAGGCAGTTTTGTTACACTGCAATTTGGGGACATGAACATTTAATAAGCATTTTGAGACGAATTAATTATTAATACCGTTGAGATAAAAGACAGTTATTAAATTACAAGGAATATGAACTTTTAAAAGAGGTTTTAGTTGTAATTGTGTATCTGTGTGTATCTGTATGTGGCATAGGCATGGAAGTGCAGGTGCCCACAGTTCAGATGCCCCTGAAGCTTGAGTTCCAGGCAGCTGTGAGATGCCTGACCATGAATGCTGGGATCTGCACTCAAGTCCTCAGCAAGGGCAGCAGGTACTCTTAACACTCGTGCTTTTCCTCCAGCCTAGGTATATCCATAGGTCATATACATCTACTAATTTTCAGGAATGATGGGAAAACAGAAGAATTAAGCTACAAGTTACTCACTGAAGGTAAACAATATGCCTCAGCAAGTGTAAGCTCCTGGGGTGCAAGCCTGACAAGCTGTGTTCTATCCCCTGAACCTACCATGAACGGACTCCTGAAAATTACTGACCTAAACACATATGCAAACACACACACACACACAAAGACACACACACAAATAATAATAGTAATAGTAAATAAAATTTAAAAAACTCGTTTTTGAAGACCAAAGATGGAGTTCAGAGGTTCAGTTCTTGCCTAAATTTGATATTTAGCAATACAAAATAAGGAAAGAAATGGCTCACTGGTAGCTAACTGCAGATTTATCATCAAGAGCTTTGTTAGTACTAGAAAGAGAAAACAAGCACATGGAGAATGGGAAAAGGAAATTATTACTACATCTAAATAATCAGAATTATCTTTGAACAGTAACAGAATCACCTCTGATCTTCAGCAAAAGCAATAAAAAGTAAGTGGATCATGATCATTCCTAGGTGGTATTAATACATAATGACTAAGCCATCTTGCAGATGTCATCAGAAACACAATGTTTGATTTACTCAGTACGTTCCCCTAAGCAAGTAAGAGCTTGTGAGCTCTCCAAATTATTTACGATTCTATGCTTATGGGAGGATCTGAAAGGAGATTAAGCCTAAAGACATATACCTCAATTTCTACTGAGAAGCCTGTAGACAATATTTCCTCAATTTCCACTGAGAAGCCTGCAGACATAAACCTCTATTTCTACTGAGAATGATAAAAATTAAAACTTGCTTGCTTAATTTTAAAAAACGTAGAGAGTTGGGCTGGAAATAACACTGGCTGTAATTGTCAGTAACCCCAGTTCCAGAGGGTCCAAGAACCTCTTCTGGTCTCTGCAGGCACAGCAAGCATGTGGTACACATATACACACTCAAACAAAATACCCCTGCACATCAAATCCAGACAAACAGCTCAGTGGATACATCTGTTGGCTGTGCAGTGTGAGGACTAGCGTTTGGATTTGAAGCATCCATGTAAAGAGATGGGCAAGCAGGCAGCAGCTTCCAGTCTCAGCATTCAGGAGACAGAGACAGGACCTTCAGGTCAAGCTGGCTATGTAGACTAGCGAACTGGCAAACTTCAGGTTCAGTTTCACTAAATAAAAAGTGAGGAGTGATTGAGGAAGATACTGACATCAACTGCAGACCTCTACATGCATGTGCACACATGTGCATATTCATCTGCACAAGCCAGTGTGCCATATACATGCCAACACACACACACACACCACCACCACCACCACCACCTTGGAAATAAAGATTAAGAAGCAGTAAACAGAATAATGAAAGGCCTAGACTGTACATACTATAGTCTAATTAAACTTATATCATTCCACTACTCTTGCCTCTGTGTGTGATGTGTGTGAGAATAGGCACACATGTGATGAAACATGTAGAGATTTAAAAACAGCTTTTGGAAGTCTGTTCTTGCCATTCATTTTGAAACAAGCATGGTATTTTCTGATTGTTTCTGCCTCTGTGCTGTAGAATTCAGACTAGCTGGCCACAAGCTTCCAGGAAAGGCAATTTTCCTCTCTATCTTCCTTCTGGCTGTAGGAGTGATGTCATTATGGGTTGTAGCTGAAGTTTCCCTGGTCCTGCCTGGCCCACAGTCAGGACAAATCTCTCTCACCTGCCAGTCCTGCAGCCGCTTAGACCAAGTAAACATATAGAGACTTATATTACTTATAAACTATATGGCCATGGCAAGCTTCTTGCTATCTAATTCTTATATCTTAAATTATCCCATTTTTATTAATCTATAAGTTGCCATGTGGCTTGTGGCTTATTGGTACTTTACATCTTACTTCTCATGGCGGCGGCGGCGGGCAGCGTCTCTTGACTCAGCCTTCTACTTCCCAGAACTTTCCTCTCTCCTTATCCTGCCTATACTATACTTCCTGCCTGGCTACTGGCCAATCAGCGTTTTATTTATCAATCAATCAGAGCAACACTTACAGCATACAGAAAGACATCCTCAACAATGGGTCCAAACTGGCTTTTTTCTCCCCATGATGTAGTAGTTGTCAACTTGACAGAATCTATAATCATCTGGGAGATGGCTCCTCTGGGGGATTATCTTGACTGCATTAACTAATGGAGGAAAAGCCATCTTGACCATAGACAGGATTACTTCCCTTACTGGGGCAGAAGACTATATAAAATGGAGCAAGCAAGCTAAGAAATAGGAAGCATGCACTCACCTGTGACTTGACTGTAAACACAATGTGACGAATTGTTTCACGCTCCTGCTATGTTGATTTCCCTACCATGATAGACTCTACCAAGAACTGAGTTAGATAAACCCTTCTTTTTAAAGTTACTTTTGTTGGGTGATTTATTATACAACTGGAAAAGAAACTAAAACATATGCATTTCATGGATCCAAATTACTTGTCAAATATGCTCTTACATTCACAGCCATCTCCTTCATTCCCCACCCTAATTTTCAATATTTCTAAAACATAGGAGAATGGAGATTTGGAGAGCTCATCCAACATCTAGGAAATGCCATTAATAATGCATCCACAGTCAAATAAATTCATCATAAGAAACCAAATATGAGATCAGGGTAAGAAAAGAAAGGAATGGGTACTGAATAGCATTTCTCCCTTTAATTACATGTGTGCCATGAAAGAAGTTTGGCTCAGCTAACTCATATAAGACACATAAGAGGATGACCTAGATAAAGTCACTTTAAACTATTTGCAATTATAAATAGATAGTATGTTACTTTTAGGTATACGCATTGATATCTGGGACGAACCACAATTAGATTAGACCTATAATATACCTCTACTACAATTACATAAATAAAACCCAGCTTTAATCACTTGAAATGAGTAAAATTCCTACAGACCCCTCAAGGTAAAGTGGCTAGTATACCAAGGTGCAAAGATCATACTCACTCACCTCTAGGTGTTCTAAGTTACTTGTTCTTTGAACAAGCATGTTATCTTTCTGCAATATGTCCCTGTACTTAGTAGTCAGTTCATTGTACTGTTTATTGGCCAGTTCTAGTTCAGACAGAGAAACACTATTATCTACAACTTTCTGGAGAGCTGCAATTTTGAAGGTAGCCATTTCCTGGAAAAAAAAAAAAGATACACTGAGTTAAATTTGCACATTTTTTTTTCCTGGTAAAGCATTAGTCACTTTTAAGAAAGATAATTCAATTGAAAGCAAAGCAGATTTTAAAGCCACTTGAAAAATATATATATTTATCATGTTATTCTTTCATATAAGATATAATATTTGGAAAGTTTTAATTAGCAATTTAAATGAGTCCTTTTATAACTTGTCACAGTAAAATGAAATATAGTTAATTTAAGGAAGTATAATAATCAGTAATCATTCAGAAATCATCTTTTGATGCCTGCCTATTCTAAATTTTAGAAGATTAAAATCAATTATTTGACACTTTGTGACAAAATTAGCATCGACTAAAGGAACCTTTACATTTTAGCTATGTTTGCTTTCTTGAAGTCACACAAACTCATTTTTGGTTCCTATTATTGAGTGATTAAAATATTTAAATAGTAATAATAAGGACTTAAGTTATTACTTATTTCATATTTGCTACAATTTAATATAGAATATTCTTCCCCCAAAGTGACATGTCAAAAGCGTATTCTCCAGAATGGTGCTGTTACGGAATTGAAATAACTAGGGTATGGAGTCTGCTGGAAAGTCTTCCGTCACTTGGAAGGTACTTTCAAAGAGTACTTTGGGACCTCTGTCCCTTCATGCTCTCTTTCTCTTTGTACTGTAATTGGCTATGTTAAGAAGGCCTCTACTACCCACACTCTACTATGACGTTCTTGTGCCACCACAGGCCAAGGTAATGAGATCATATTCCCAAGCCTCCACATTTCTGAACCAAACCCAGCTTTTCCCATTTCTCAGTTGAATTATCCTAGGTATTTGGTATAGTCCTGGGAAACAAAGTAACGTATGTTCTATGATAGCTCTGAAAGTCAATCAAAGGCACTAAAGTGGTTTGATTAAAACAAACAAGGTATGGGACTCTGAGTTCTGTCCGGTAAGATGCTCTATGATAAGCTGAAGTCACATAAAAAAGCATAGTGAAGTGGTGGAAGCGAGGGGTACAGTAACTAACCAAGCTGACGAAGTGGGATGGAGAAGTTGCAGTTATAATTCATTCCTGAGCATAGTGACTTCATATCTAATTCCAACAGCTTCTCTGCGTATAAATAAATACCTACTATTCTACCTTATTCTAGGGTGTGGTTTCATTTTGTGAAGCAGTCTGGACAAAAGACATGGAAATATGTTTTGTTTCCTTTAAAATATCTCCTTTTTTTATTTTCTATTATAAAAAATAAAATACAAAAACCAAAAAGTAAAAAAAAAAAAAAAATGTTTGAAGAAAGAAGAAGGATGACAGAGAACTCCAGCTGCATTTTAAGCACTATCTATATTGGTAAAACTCCGAGAGTCTAATCTTTCTAAAGGCCACATAAATAAAAACAAGAACATTCCTGAGTCTCAGAATCACCCTTAAATCCTGTCCATATAGAAACAGCTCTCGGGTAAAGGGACAGGCACGTGTAAGCGGGTACTCACTCCCAGGTCCTGTTTCTGGTGCAGAAAAACCACCTGGACGGTGTTCTGTTACCTAGAGAGCAGAGCACGGGGCAGCAGCTAGACATTTCTCATTAAATCTTTCAAAACATAAATGTTTTTTATATTCTAATTCACTTTTAAAAATCCTAATATTGAAAGCAAAAAGAAAATAAAAAGGCTAGGGAATTCTTTGAAGTTACTAGAATATGTTATTTTTGCCAACACATGCCCAGTAGGATAGATTCCAAGGAAAATAACAACTGCAAAGAAATTTTAGGACATATTAATAAGTGTTAGCCGGGCGGTGGTGGCGCACGCCTTTAATCCCAGCACTCGGGAGGCAGAGCCAGGTGGATCTCTGAGTTCGAGGCCAGCCTGGGCTACTAAGTGAGTTCCAGGAGAGGCGCAAAGCTACACAGAGAAACCCTGTCTCGAAAAACCAAAAAAAAAAAAAAAAAAAAAAAAAGTGTTACAGATGTTATTATTTTTAATTAACATGTGATATCTGATAAAATAATTACTTTAATCTTTCAGTTTTCTATGCAAAACAATGAAGAAAATAACATTACAAAGTTAAATGAGTTTAGGGACTAAAACAGTGTTATAACGACTTCATAATGCTAAGTTTGAATTGGCAATAACAATATGAACTGGTATTCTAAAATTACACACTATAGTCCCTATATTGTCCAAAGAAAGAGACAAGCAGCATGACATCCCAGAGCAATGGCACTATGGAATCAGTTCTGGGTATATAAATATTTGACCCTCTAAAAAGAGACAGAGCTCTTTAAAGAACTGGATTACTTTATATCCACTGAAGTAGTGTAGAAATTAGGTCTAGAAAAAAATTTTATGCCAGAAAACAAATCAAGCTTGGCTCAAAAACTAATGGATCCTTGCTAAAATATCTAAGAGATATTGTCAAAAGCCTCCTAATAGAGAAAGTTAAGATTCATCACTTGAGCAAAATGTGCCTAATGTTTAAAAGTCTGTGAATCCATTATAACCAAAGAAGAAGAATTTTAGGTTGGAAACAAAGCAATGCCCCCAGAAACAGAGCACACACACCCTGTCCTTGTCTACCTGGTGGTTAAAAGGAAAGATCAAAGCACTCATACTGTCTTCACAATGGGAAATACACTTCAAGAGGACTTGACACCCTGTCCAAAAGTTCTCTACTTTCAAAAGACTGTAACAGCACTAATAATATGAGAAAATCATGAGCACCCATTCCAGTCTATCATCATGAATGCTAAAATTATTGAGAAAAATAGCAAAGGATCCTATATGTATAACATTCTAAAATCTTATCAGTTAACTACTTAAAAATGTAGGTATAGCCGGGCGGTAGTGGCGCATGCCTTTAATCCCAGCACTCGGGAGGCAGAGGCAGGCGGATCTCTGTGAGTTAGAGGCCAGCCTGGTCTCCAAAGCGAGTTCCAGGAAAGGCGCAAAGCTACACAAAGAAACCCTGTCTCGAAAAACCAAAAAAAAAAAAAAAAAAATGTAGGTATCAATCAAAAAATGACGTAAATCCCCACAAAAGACTATCCAAACAGATATGCTATCTTTTCGAGTAACGTAACATAATTATTTAAGCCACATTCTTGCTAAAGCTGTTCCAATTTAATCAAATCAAGGGCTCAGAGCTAAACTTGTTAAAATCAAAATAAATAGATCTATCAAATACTCTCAAAGAGAAGAGCAAAACAAAGCAAAAGAGCTTGCTGTCTTTGAAATTTAGGACATGGAACTATCAAATCCAATAAATGCATTATTCATGATCAAAGCTTAGAACTAAAGAAGACTTAATATAGTCTGCACAGTAGGGAAATAAATGTCAATTTTTCAATAAAATAACATTATTACGGTTATTTAAACAAAAGTCTTCTATCGTAGAGATGTATACTAAAAATATTTATCAGAAAAATGTCTACAATTTAAGTATTTATACAAAAAAAAGGATGAAGTAATTACAGCAAATGTCAATAATCATTAGCCATTAATCACAGATGTGCATGATTCTTAACTGTCTCCAGATCCGGAAAGTTCCTGAGTCAAAAGAAAAAAAAATCAGAAATACCTTAAATCTTTGCAAACTTCCAATTTTTTCAGTAACTTCGGCTTCCATTGATACTAAGTCGTTCTTGTGCTTCCCATTTTCTTTTCTAAGCTGCCGCTCCGTTTCCACTAAGGTCGTATACTGCCGTATGAGGGACTTCTCATTCACTTGCAAAACAGTGATTTTCCTACTGTTTTCTGAAAGCATTTTCTTCATTTCACTTGAATCCATCTGAAGGGCATTGAGCAAGTTCTGCACAAAATCACACTGATGTTACTGAATGACTCTAGTTATCCTCATCTGTACCTGGCAGAAGGATGCTCAAAGTGGTGCTTACATTATACTCCTTTATTTTCACAGCATCCTGTTGGACTTGATCCTCAAGTTTCCTCTTCTCCTCTTTTATTGTCTCAGCTTCTGTTTTCCAAGTCTCCTTTTCACTATAGTATCATGCAATAACAATTAAAAAGATGAAAAGTAAGTAGAACAAAATATTTAATTGCAAAAGGGGCAAATTTAGATTATGGAAGCTTTAACTGTTTTCAGAATAAGAGACATACTACCTAACATTCGACATGCAAGAAGTTAAATTTTCACTCAATATTTTTAATAAATTAAAGGTAGTATCACAATTTTATCACATTTTTCATCTTTATCTTCCCTATCTCTTTAAAATATCTGCAGCACAATACACCAGTCCTCATCCAGACATAAAACATACATGGCAAGTCTACAGTATTTTGTGTCAATAAAAAGTAAATAGAAAAAAAAAGGTTCTTTGAAACTTCATTCTAGCACTAGAGGTTTCCTAACAAAAGGGCAGAAGAGCTGGTTGTACAGAGCACCCAATGGAGCCAATTGATTTGTTAAAAAAATACATAGATATATTTTTATTTTATACACACACACACACACACACACACACATATAAAACTTCAATTGAGTAACTACTCAGTTAGAATATGGAATTTATAAACAAATTACTATAAAAAGAAAAGGACTAAGCATATAGAGTTAATACAGTAAACAAACTCTTACAAAAATCAAATCTCAAAATTCCGGCCCAACTCTTAAATATAAGCAATGAATATGCCGGAATAATTAGGATGCAAATATTAGATATTACTGGATTTGCAGACAACTGACTTTCTCTTCACCACTGGGTATCAAATGTAAAGAGTTTCTTGGTTAGGGGTGGGATCCTGTGTCCACTTCATTTTTTTTTTTTTTTTTTTTTGGTCATTTTTAAAGAGAGAGGAAGAAAAAATAAAGACATAAATTTGGGTACTTAGGAAAGAGAGTGTGTCTTGGAGGAGCTGGGAGCGGGGAAACATGATCAAAATACACTGTTTGAGGATAATTTTTAAAAGATCTAAAAGAAGGTATGAGAAGGATGTAAACAAGAGCATGTTCAAGAGCTCTACTGCACACATTGTGATTTCTTGATACGCTTGAAAATTGTTAAATGGTAGATCATTATATTCTCACCATAAAAACAATGAGTGGAATAATAAGTATATTACACAAGTTGATTTATCTATTCCACTTTTACAAGAATTAAAATACCTTTTTATATGCATAAACAAATATATTTATTTATTGATTAAAAGAAATCAAAATTAATCATTTTTACAAGTACATACGTCATTGCTGCTTACCAAAAAGTCATACAACTGTTCATTTATGCTTGGCATAAGCCAATTTTAGTGGCATCATTACCTTTGCTACTAAATAATTTTGATTTGAACATGTGACTTAATTTTGACTAGATATGTGTCAAAATACGAAAAACATGTTCTTCTTCTTCAATGGACATAAATCACTGATCTGTGAACTCGTGGAAATGCATTATAACAATAGGAGATAGCAAAAAGCCATACAAATTGATCCATCCTCTAACTACCTCTGGGTTTCCTGTCAATGAGATGCTACCATAAGTGTTTAAAATCACCTTTGATTATGAAGCATAATTCCTACTAAGAATATGATTGAATTGAGAAAATGAGAGAGATAAGGGGAGGCATGTTAGTTCCTTATGAATATATTTCTATAGTAATGACAATGATGAATACTGCTAATATTTATAGTGTACAGTTCTGCAGTGCACTAGCATAAACATTTTCATGTAATAATTCACTTGGATTGCATTACAACCCTACTGGGGTTAAAACAGTATTATCATAGAAACTAAGATAAAAGAAAAGGAAAAGCAACTTGCTCAATGCCTCTCGCCTACCCAGTGTTGGAGTCTAGTTAATCTCTACCAATCCCAGACATGAAGAGTATTGAGATCACTAAACTAGTTCAGAAACATGTTTAAACATGTTTTTGACAGCAATTCTGTGGAGGGGGATCAATACTTTTCTTTGTGACTGTCAGAACAGTACTATACTCCAACTAAAATTATAGTTTTCAAAACATAAATACCTTAGATAGTCTTTATATAATAGACTCTGCTGATGACGAATTACTGCAAATTTTCTGTTATAATCTTCAAGAGAATCTTCTAAATGCTTTAGCTTCTTTTCTTTATTGTCTAGTTCCTAAAAATTAGTTTGTAAATTAGAATTTAAATAGTATTAGACTATATTTTTGAATCCAAAGGTTCATGTTCCAAAAAGATTATTACAACTCTGTATTTTCAACATTTTAATATAAGGTACAACGAATGAGGCAATACACATAAAAAGTGCTATAAAACAAGCAAAATTCTTTTCAAATATGGCGGCTGCAGTAAGCACAAAAGCTGTCAGATACAGGATTTCACCTTCAGCACAAATGTTCATCAAACAGAACAGTTAAATGCTCAACTCCTATTACTTAGCCACATATTCTCTGGCCAGCACACGTTTCTGTGCCTTGACTAAAATTAGCCTTTCTATTTCCTTTGAAATATGGGGAAACTGTGACTTCTGCATTAATGAATTAAAGCATTTATTTGCATGCATGTGAGCACACAGTGCATGTGTGGAGGTTGGAGGAAAACCTGAGGAGTCTGCTCTCTCCTTCTACCATGCGGTCCAGGTGATTGATCATGAACACTGGCCATCAGGGCCGGCACCACGTGCCTTTACCCACTGAGTCATCCTGCTGGGCCCCCCCCTTCTTTTTTAATTAAAAAAATATATATAAATCTTAGATCATGCATATCATGTTGCCATTATTTGTTGATGGTGTCCCTCTAATGTACAAAAATAAGTCATTAATATTGCTGTGAATTTAAAAATAGATGAATTTTAAAGAAATGTTTTGATATGTTGCTAAGTTACTCTTACATGACTTGGGTAGCACACAAATTCAAATAAAGAAAAGAATAATGTTATGTCCAAATACAAAAGGAAGATTTGGTTGTAACTCACGCATCACACCAATAGATAATCTAGCAGTGGGAAGCAATGATACCTACAATTACAAATCTATTTTTAAAAGTATAATTACAGGGTATGTGATGTCATAGATATTAAACTTCAGGTTATTTTTAATCCCATTGTATAGATGGCAAACAGTAAATCAAGCACAGGGTAAGTAATAAAGTACCCTTTCTAATTTGCAGTGGATCAGCAATTCACACAAGAAAGAAAAGGGGAAAGTCAAGTTTACTGCACAAAAAGCGACACTTCTAATAACGGCACTGAGGAGCTTTGTCATTTTATTCTCTCACTTTTCTAACCAGCCACAAACACGGCTACAATGCTACGTTATAGTGTCTGCTTATAATTTTTCATGTCCTTATAAATTTCAAATGAGTAACACAAATGAACAGGATGTCTGAACATGCTTTACATGGAGGTAAATGGAATGAACTTCCTTTGTTTCTATTAGCTCAGCTGACTCATAATCTACTAATAACATACCTGCTTCTTCTGAGAACTCAATGGAATTCATAGACTAAATTAAGAAACGTACTATCAAAAATGTCTGTCATTAACACATAAATGACCAGTACCTGCAAAAGGTGTATTAGATATTCATTCTGGGAATTGATGATATGGGCACTAGACGGTGCTACTCCATCAGGTAAGTCTACACCTTTGTAAACTACATTGGATCCTGCAGACTGACGCAGAAGATCAGTTTCTTTCTCCAGATGTTCAATCTGGAAACAACCCAGGAATGATTACAGTTAGGAAAACTACAAGGCAATAAGTTATACTTCATGCTTTCTCTATTGAGTATCTTTTTAAATGGACGAGAACAACTTGACAAGAATTAATTAGATTAAACTTCAATTTTTACTTAGAAATGCCTAATACAAAATTTAGAGCTCTTAGGTTCTCTTTTATAGTTCAAGGAACTTATTTTTCCACATAACTTCCTAAGGAATCTTTAAAAAACAATGTGCAGAGAGTGAGAGACTTTGGAATGTCCAGCCTAACTAGGGCTCAAGGATATACGTGAATGAGGGGCACAAAGATCCTAAGGACCAGAAGTTGTGGGTGACTGAGGAAACAGCCTTTTTCAGCCCCAGCAGAGCAGATGCCTATATGGAGATTGTTGTGACAGGACACACAGTATCTGTAAATGATCAAGCCTGAAAATCCCAGCATAGAGGAAAGGATACACTCATGAAGTCCCACCCCCAGCCAAGGAGCCATTTGTAATTGGTAACTGCCAGGAGAGGAAGAAATGCATTTTCTTCAGGAGAGTGACAATGGGTCTATCTATCAACCATACTCCAGGGTAAGCCCCATGCTCTGGAGTAGTTAGTTGGCTATCACAAATCAGAGTCTATGGTTTCTGTTAGTTTCTTTTGGCTGTTGTTTTAAGAGGGAGAAAGAACACGATGCATGGTTGTTAGGGAGGATCTAAACAGAGCAGGTGTGGATGGGATATATTCAAAATATACTATGAGAAATTATCAAATAATAAATAAAGACATTTTTCAAATCTCAAAAAAAGTCATTTTAGGCTTGAAAGAACTCAAAGGACGTTCTCATCTCATAAAGCAGTCTTTAAAAAAAGGTTCCTAGCCAGGTGGTGGTGGTGCACACCTTTAACGCCAGCACCTGGGAAACAGAGGCAGGCAGATCTCAGTGAGTTCGAGGCAGGCCTGGTCTACAAAGGGAGTTCCAAGATAGCCAGAGCTGTTATATAAAGAAATTCTGTCTCAGAAAAATACAACAAAACAAAAGTTTCCTATTGAACATACAGTCATAGGTGTAATATTTGCTTGTATTTAATAAAATTCTCACCTTTAAAATTGCTTTTGTCAACTGCTCTGAAAAATTGATAGCCTCTTTCCGGGATTCCCTGAGTTCTTGTCTTAGCTCTTCATTCCGTCCTGTGAGCTGGTCAACTTGGGCTTTCAAATGCACACTGGCATCAAAGATTCCTTCTGCATTCTTTGATTCTATAGCCTAGCAGATTTATATTATATATATTACAAATGCAATGGAAAACAGTCAAATCACAGACAAGAAAAATATGCCCTTAAACAATTTAATTATCTTTCTATGTTCGCTGGCATATCTAATAAAAATGCTATTGAATTTCTTATTTATGAAGTAATCTTTATAAAATTTAAGTTTGGCTTATGTTACTATACATATTGATTACTTCATTAAAATAAATAACATTGATTAAATATTACTAGATTAGTGGAGTGGAAAACAACCAGACAGTAATAAGAAGATCAGCATTCATATATGAGCCCGTTTCTTGTCAGCTGGGCAAGTAACTTAGTTTCCTTACATCTTTACTTCCTCACTCCAGCATCTACAAAGCAGAAGTGTTAGTTCTGCAGTTTGTGGGGGCAATATGATGAGCTGCTGCTAGCACCTGCTGCTTATACTTTCCTGCCATGATAGGTCATACCTGAAATGTATAATTCAGCCTGTTTCTTAAGCTGCTTTTTATCTGAGTAATTTATCACAGTATCAAAAGAAGAAACCCATAGAGAAGGATTGGCTGCAGGCTAACATTAACATGTGAACGTAACTTACATTAACCAGTCTTTCAAGACTCGGGATGATTAGAGATGTTTCACCTCCTTTCACATCAGGATCCTTCTGCATGTCCTTAATAGCTTGCAAAATTTCTTTCATACCTTCCTCAAGTTGTTTATTTTCTTCAACTAATTCTTTTACTGCAATTACATTTTTTTCACATTGAATAAATAAATCTTTTCTACAACTTACATTTTCCATGTGACAATATTTTAGATAGAAAAAAATTTGGAGAACAAAAATTTAAATAAAGTTCAACTATAAATGGAACAAGAATAGCTGAAGATAACTATCACACCTATTTTAGTCATGTGTGTGTGCGCGCACACACACACACACACACACACACACACACAGAGCATGGCTTTGTCATATTAAAATCTTCCAATTTTTATAACTTTACTTTCACTTAAGCATATAAAATTGTGATGTATTTTCATAAAAAAACCGTGCACTTAACATTCTATAACAATAAAAATAGCAATGTAAACCACAAAGATATATAACAGGGACTGAGCTATAAATTATTATTATTACAGGCAATTAAAGATTCAAAGAATAACTAATGTACTAAAATCCTGTAGGTTTAAATTTTAGTATAGGGAAAATAGGTATAGAAAAGGAAGAGATAATAGTGACTTACATTTATTCTGAAATTTAGCAATTACTGTCTTACTTCTTTCTAAATCTCTTTCCTTTTCTATTAGTTCTCTTGAAAGAAATTCATTCTGAACAAAGAGAATAAAAACGTTTTATAAAATACCACAGTAATAAAGAGGTTTCACAAACAATGCTTTATAAACTCAAGTTTAGCACTCCAGGAAACAGGTTACAGACACAGCCATTACAAACTACAGGATGTTCATCTTCTCACCACCTCTTCCTCCCGCATTCCCCATGGCAGGAGGCAGAGAGAGGCACAGCAGGTTTCTGTCCTAGCACCAGTTACATCCTTGCCCTTGATGCTCTGTCTTTACACTACCTGTTCTGCCTGGCTTCTCTGGCGATCAAGCTCTATTTCTGCATTTCTATTCTGCTGTTCTTGGGTCGATAAATCCTGTGCTATGGTTTCACTCTAAAGAAACATTTAATATATTAAGCAAGTCAACAGGTATATTGCAACTTTAGAGTTTTTTTTTTTTTTTAAGTACAGATCTGTTATAAATGAGTTGTAATGTGTAAATAAAAAGAAATCTTAGAATTGCTTACAGAACTCTGGTAAGAAAAATAAGACAGGGAATGCATGAATATATTTAAAGAAAGCTCACCTGAGATCTAAGGAATACTAGCTCTCTCTGTAGCTGCTCTATAAGATTCTCAAGGGGCTCTATCTGAGACAATTTGGATAGTGCAGTAACAGGCACAGGATCTGAAAGACTAACTTGGATCGAACTTCTCAGCATCTCACTCTGTCTTTTATCGTCTTTCAAACTGAAATCAGCACACTTTGCTTGAGCATGGACCTGTTCATCTTCTGATGCTACTTTATCCACATCATGGTCATACGATTGTTGACAAAATACTACAGAGTTTTGCCTATGTGATAATTTCTGCATTAATTCTGAAGCTGTTGGTGATGCTTGAAAAGACGAACTGCTTTTCTGCAAGAACCTGGTTTTCTCTAGAGCTTGATGGCTTCCTGACACTCTCTTCACACAGTCATCGGAAAGAGAGCATGGGTAATCACTTATGTCTTCACTGCTCTCCTTACTGAAGGTTCTGACTAACGAGTCTAGATTTCTCAAAGATTGTAGACATGGTGCTTTAAAAATCTCCCTTATTGTAATGGCTTCTGGAGTTGGATTATCGTCTTTTACTTGCATAAACGAGGAACATTTAGTGAAAGAGACAATGGGATCCACTCCACTGTCTACACTATGATGAATTCCAGACAGCATTCTCGATAATGATTGTACAGTCCTATTTTCCTCTGTCTCACTCTGATCTGATTGCAGAATGCTGAATGACGGTCTGCTATGCAGCAGCTCTACGTTAGCTGAACTCTTAATCTGTATTCAAAGTAAACAATGCCTCGTTAATCAAGCATGAGACCACCAGGTTATCTAAGCAAGCAAAAATTAATATTAATTTAACAACCTCAAAGAGCAGAGGTGCTAAACGAGATTAAATGATGAAAAAAAAAAAAGAACTACTAGAATTTTCCTTTATTCTTTTTGTCAAAGCATTACGGTTTACCTTTGATTGTGTTTCATTCATACTTTTGAGGCTCATAAAATTTAATTTTCCTTCTCCTATTTTATCTTCCTGAGAAAAGTTTTCAGTTAGGTTCAGTTCCTCAATGGTTAATCCTACAATATGAAAGATTAACAAATAAGAAAGAAAGGAAAAATAACTCTCCTTTAATCCAATGCAAGAATAAGGTTTTAATCTAAACAAAAGGTCTAATGTTTCTAAAATCCTTGATCAACATGTAACCAATATAACTCTCTGATCTAGTTAATTTTTAATAAGCTATCAATAAAATGAGACTTTCAATTGTATCTTTATCATCTGTGTTCATGTTAATTTAAAAGTATCCAATAATAAGTAGTAAAACTATTAACACATATAAAAAAATCAATATAAGGCCATACATTTTTATTTTAATATTTATATTTGACTTTATTTTTATGAAGCTGGGAAGTGACTTCGTGCAGGGTTTTTGCATGCAAGGCAAGTGTTCTAATACTAAGCTCCAATCTCAGTCCTCCAATGGGATTCTTAAAAAGATACTTTAAAAATGTATTTCTTTTTATACTACTATTTTATGTGTATGGGTGTTTCAACTACACGTGTGTCTGTGGACCACGTGTGTGACCAGTGCACCTACAGGGCACAGAAGGCGTTGAATTCCCCTAAGACTGAAATTACAGAAGGTTGCGAGCCAATCAACCTTACAGAAGGTTGTGTGTGTGATGGAAATTGAACCCAGGTCCTCAAGGAGTCCGTGCTCTTAGCTGCTGAACCATATCTACAGCCCCTTTAAAATTTACTTATTTTGATAATTTCATACATTTGATAGCAAATTTTGATCGTATTTACCCATTACCACCTCTTATGCCCTTTCCACACCCCTCTGAACACCTTATTCTCAGCAAATCCTCTCCCTGCTCTCTTGTCTATTGTTTTCATGACCTCTACATTTAATTACGGTTGCTTGTATGAACATAGATGTAGGGTACTTACCAGAGTATGGGAAAGAAGCAGGAATTTTAAATAAATTGATCATTGTACTGGTACATTGTGGAGTTTCACATCTCTACACTAATGAACTAAGATCACATTAAAAAAAAAAAAAGATGGGGGGGTGTTCAAGAGATGGCTCAGTGGTTAAGAGCACACATTGAGCAGATATGGTAGCATATGCCTTTAATCACAGTACTCTGGAGCCAGAGACAGGAGGATCTCTGTGAGTTCAAAGCCAGGCTGGTCTACATAGACAGTTCCATGCCAGCTAGAAAGAGCACAGTGAGACTCTGTCCAGCCACCTTGCAGTGCCTACTGAGTTCATACATCTCAGAGAAGAACGCACTACTGTCACCCTCCTAAGCCAGTGTAGTTACTAACTGAGTTCTACAGTTACCTTTATATCCTCAGTGTATGTACCTCTCACTCCCTCATCAAAGAAGCACCTCTTTGCAGCAGATGGACACCACTACAAAAAGCCCCAACTAGTAAAATTACAGAGAACACAGGACTATCCCCAACTGATAGCAACTGTAACATAACCCTTACACCTGAGCCTCATGGAACATCGCAGAAGGGACAAAAATATTATAAGAGCCAGAGGACCAGGAAGTCTGCCGAAAGACTGAGTCTTCTGTCTATGACAGGGAAGAAACACCCATGAAATCACAACAGGACAGCTGCTTAAACAAGACCTGAACAATGACAATACCAGTTAATATCTTAACATGAATAGGAAAAATCACATGGAGTCGCCACTAGATGAAAAGCTACAGGAAATTAAAAACTACTGAGAGAGGGAGAATTAGTTTCCCTTAGATAAGGACCCTACCCACTTTACCAACGCCAAATGATCAGCCCTAAAAACAAACATGAGCGTAACACAAAATGGACTCACTAGGTTGCATTTATGTACTTATTTACACATGTGCGCGCGCGCGCGCGCGCACACACACACACACACACACACACACACACACACACAAAGAGGGATCAGAGGAAGAACATGCAAGGGGTTAGGGGAAGAGTGGGGAGGAGAAAATTATGTAATTTTAAAAAGTGTTTAATATTCCTCCAGAGGATCCAAGTTTAGTTTTTAGTACCCACACCAAGCAACTCACAACTGCCTATAACTCCAGCTCCAGGGAATCCAATGCCTTCTTCTGGCTTCCATGGGCACTAGCACATGTGTAGCAGACAAACAATAGATATAAAATAAAAATAAACTTAAAAAAAAAGAATTAAAGAAACACTCTCTCTATATGGTCCTCAAAAATGAACTGCAATGGCTGTTACAAAGACTATGTTGTCTTTCTAAAAGTAAGGTAAACAAACAACTGTATTTAAATTTAAGCTTAATGAAAACTTTAAAGTAAATAATTAAAAAAACCCTTCCAATGTACAGCTTTTAAAACAAAATACCATTCTAAGCGTGACATACAGTAATATAAAAATTCCTGTTTTAAGATTAGTCACAACAAAGTGGAGTTGTCTAAAAATCATCAGCCTGTACACTGAATTTTTCAAAAGTGTGTAATTCCAAAACCTGATTGTTGTTTTATTTAATTATTTCAGGGTCAGGATCACACCAATTATACATAGTTATCTCTTTTTCGGGATACTATAATAGAGCGAAATCATCTGCAACATACAGAACAGCCCAGATCCAGGGAAGTCTTTTCAAATGGCACTGCTTTACAAGGATAGAATGACTGAAAATACCTGAGGCTGCATTCCTTTTTCCTCTTTCTTGAGCCATTTGACGAATTTTTCTTTTCAAATCAAGTCGTTCTTCCTCCAGACTTTCAATCTGCAAAGGATGAATTATTAGTAGTTCTCCTTAGTCCAGACAAGAAAACCGTCAATGGAGCATCACTTGCCTCTTTCAAAAGAATCTGGTTTTCAGCTCTGTACTGCTGCTGTTTCAAGCGTTTACTGTTTCTAAATTCAGTTAAATCAATCATTGTCTTTGGTTCAAGGCCTGAAATAGAAAGCAATGCAATTAAAAACTTAAAAACTTGCAAATGAATGGCAAAATCTTCATAGAACATCAAGTAACTGGATTCACCAGCCAATATCATTTGAAACATGGAGACTTCTTGTCCAAGAACTTTCCAGACAGTTATACTACAAAGAACGTTCAGTTTACTAATTATGAAAATCCTGACAAACACATATGGGGATATTGCAAAGGTGCTACAATTCAATCATTAAGGAATCTTGGCAGGAGGTAAATTTGGTTCAATTCCCACTTTAAACTTGTAACTTAGATACAAAGATGATATTTGTTTACTTGTTTATTTATTATTTTAATCTGCCAAGAGTATAATAAGATTAGGCTAAATATAATGCTTAGAGCAGTGAGTACTTGGCAGGTAGCAACCATTATTAATATTAATGATGTTATTACTGGCTTAATCCTTTCTGCCAACTTGTCTCCTAATTTGCCTCCACTTCTGAGGTGAAAATCAGGTATCAAGACAGTGTAAAATAATTGTAAACTGGACTTTGATAATTAAAAGCTAAACCCCTAGCCAGGCAATGGTGGAGCATGCCTTTAATTCCATCATCAGGTGGCAGAAGCAGGCAGGCCTTTGAGTTCAAGGCCAGCCTGTTCTACAGAGCAAGTTCCAGGACAGCAAGGGTTACACAGAGAAACCCTGTCTTGGGTGGGGGGTAGGGTGGGGCTAAACACCTAAAGATAAGACAGCATGGCTTTTGTGACAGCTCTCTAGATACATCAGAAGTTATTCATACAGACCTCCAGATTCCTAGCTGTGACCTGACTGGTCAAAAAAAACAAATCTAACTTGATTGTTTAATATAATCCTAAACTCTAGTTAGATATGCTTCACAAATAATAATCCATATAAAGTATTTATTTTTCTATACAAAAATTTTATAGATTGTCAGTTTCATTAAGAAAGCACTAATTGATATTCAGCAAGTATAATGAAATTATATTTAAATCATAATATTCATTTTACAGAAGCAACTTAGATTGTGCACTTCAGCTATAACTTATCATATAAACTAGCAATATTAATGAATTCACCACTTATTTTAAAAAGTATGTAAGTTCCCAAGTCATATTTGAAAATTATATCTTTGACTAAAGGGAACTCTTAAAATACTCAAGTAAAACATAAGCAGTTTAAATTGTACTTATAAATCTTTAAAAGGTTTACAAAGTACTTTTAAATGGCCTCATCTGAAACAAAATCAGTTTGTAACATAACAATTCATACGGACGTTTCTTATTTGCAGAAATACAGTTGACGGCTGGTATGCAGCATAATACAATGCATTTTCACCTCTGGGTGAGCAGTTATTATTACTGAAGACATACCAGGCCAAGGAAAGCCGTGTTCCTTATCAGCCATCCCAACACAGTGAGGTCCCCAAACCCACTTCATTCAGAGTACCTCCACTTTTGTTCAAGGGTTTCTACAGAAACATTTATTTGGGGAAAAATATCCTTCAACTACTGAGGAGTAAATAAACATACATAAAGTAAGGGCCAGAGGCCAAGCACAGGGGAGGAAGAACATGTGTGTGGAATGAGAAGACTTAGATTTGGTGAATAGGGCCACTTCCCCTCCCAAAGTATAAACAAATCAAAAGGAGACAAAGAAGACTTAGAAAGTAGGGTATAGGAAAAAGAAATGTCTTCAAAAACAGCTTACCAGCCCGTTCTCTAAGGGCTTCATTTTCATCAAGGACATCATTGATTTTCATCTCAAGCTTATTGATTTCCTTGGTCAATACTTCAATCTCTCCATCTCTTATTTTAATTTGGGCTTTACAATGCTTTATTTCAATAACAGCATCTTCTAAGCCATAAACACCCTGAAAAATACCCCATCTAACTTAAATACAACATAATTTATTTGAACAAATAAATCATACGTATGAATTTACTTTTTTTATTAAGTTGATGGTTAAGCAAACTTACCTAGACCTGTATTTTATATGGCAGATTTTTTTATAACTAATACATAAAAATAAGAATAGTGCATATTAATGGAGTCTTTTAATGTGCTTCTATAAACCAAATCTAGCAATGAGGGCAGAATATCAACATCTGACGCTTAGGCAATGTGACTCGGAATATTACATATGAAACACTGAATACATAGACATATACATAAAGGTAGAGAGATAAAAACACGAATATAAAAACAGGCATACCAATCAGTGCATAATTAATTGTTTGAAATCAAATTTAAAAATATGAATAATCCAAGTAAATTCAGTTGTTATAGTAGGCACCAAAGTCATCCCCATCACAAGGTCATCAAGTGTCACACCCCATGATGGCACAATGACACAGATAACAAGGGATCTAATCCTGCTACCTCATCAGAGCTGCTTATCAAACAGAACACTTCCATCAAAAGTTTTGAAAGGAAGGTAAATGCAGAAGGAGGATAAGGGAGGACAAAATAACAATAACGATGTCTGGAAAGGCCAGAGGAAATCAGACAATCAACTATTCATCTAAAACAAAAACAATCAAACGCACAAAAACTCTGTAACAAACTAACTATGCATATATGGTTTAAATGAGCTTTTCTCATCTGTGCTGACAACGTTCCCTCCAAGAGCCAAAGATCACCTAACGAAAACCCCAATACCAGACATGAGATGCCTTCTTTTGAGTTGTTGGTCAAGGTTGTCTAAGAGACTCTCAAAATGCACAGCCTGTTGCTATTGCCCTTGGCTTTCCCCAGTGGTAGAAGGATAGTCCCAGTTACTGGAGCCACCATACATTTCATAAACAGGGCCTAGACACCCCTATTGGAACTGATTTTTAAGCCTCTTCCCTAAGGACTAGCTTTCATGGTACCAGAAGGCACCATGGAAGTTTGCAAAGGTGGGAAGCAGCTGATAGACCTACCCACCTCTGCTGCTTATGAACCACAGCGACCAGCACGGCACAATATTCCTGAGAAAAACTACACAGTGCTAGTGAAGTCATGGTTACTGGAGGAGAACCCACAACCACTTTACTAAACATATGTCCTGATACCTACAGATAAATGTAATCCTCTTTCTCTCTGCAGAAGAAGGAGACCATTACTGAAAACCACAGGCAATCAAAATGCTGAGTTGTAGAGGCCAGTCAGGCTCAGGGACCATGGCAGAGAGGGGGCATAACTTTAAGAGAGATTTTAAGAGTGAGATAATCAGGCAGATTGCTATGAGATTGTGTATCCTAATAAATGTCAGAAGCTGTGCCATAAAGTCTCTTCACCATGACTGCCTAAATATGAGCTAAACAGGAATGACAACAAGAGATATGCCAAGGAAAGCCCAGGAGGTCTCAACCCTCCACCAAGAACTACAGGCAATTAACGAATGCTTAGCAGGAAAAAGTCTTCTCCAGTGAAAAGTACAACAAATGGTTATCCAACACCAAATAAATACATAACTGCCAAGCAGTGATGGCGCACGCCTTTAATCCTCAGCACTTGGGAGGCAGAGCCAGGCAGATCTCTGTGAGTTCAAGGCCAGCCTGGTCTACAAAGCGAGATCCAGGACAGGCACCAAAACTACACAGAGAAACTCTTCCTGAAAAAAACTATCGAAATAAATAAATACATAGATAACTAATTATGCAGGCTGATCAAGTTATATTTAGGAATATATATATATATATATATATATATATATTCCTAATATACATCTAACAACAACTAATGACAAAAGAAGGAATGAGAGTAAAGAGGGTTAGGTGGGGAGCCTTTGTAAGGAGGAAACAGAAGGGAGAAATGATAGAATTATAATCTCAAACATAAAAGAAAAAGTAATAAAAATAAACTTTGTAAAAACGAAGAATGTTTGGAAACAATTCTCTTGACATAAACCAAATGCCCAAAAGCTTGAATAATTTAGAACCAATAGAGATAGAGAAGGCTTTCTACATGGAACAGAATAGAAGCCACACAACAGCCCTGATGTCAAGAATAATTTCAAGCTCTTTGGCTGACAAGATAAAAATACTTACAGATTCATAATCTTTTAATCTCTTCAGAGCCTCAACCAATTCTTTATCCTTCTCCCTGGCATCAGCCTCGGCCAGTTCAGCTGTTCTCTCAGCCTCTTTTGTTTTCTCTTCTAAAATTTGTACTTTGGAGTGAATTTTCATATAATGAGTCTGTTGGTGAAAGCTTGAAGTACCTACCATATGAAAACAGAAACATGAGTGAACCGAATCGAGTATTCCTTCCTATTAATCAGTTGTTCCCAAGCAGGGAAAGAAGTACAGCACAAAAACTTCTTACATGTTAGAATTTATATTTGTAAAATCAAGGACCAAGGTACTGTTTTGATTTTATTAATAAAACCAACTAAAAAGTAGAATTGAGTATAATTACTCTAACTAGAAGGACAAGGCTTATAAAGAAGGTTGTAAAAGATACATTACTATGACAAAGGATAATAATAGTCAACATTTTTTATGACCACCATTAACATTAAAATAGATTTTTCACCTACTCATCTTGAACTATCGCCAGAAATGAACAGTTTATTTTTTCCTAGCTGACATTTTCTGTGGTTGTAGGACTAGGCATCTTATGGTGTTCCATCTCTCTGCACATTCCTTTTTAGTGTCCTGTGGTTATTTCATTTCATCTCATTAGCCTCCAAATTAGAAGTATTCCCAGAGATTCATTTTGAGATTCTTACATAACTTATACTCCTTCCCTTGATGGTCTACACTAGTCTCTAACTTCAAGCTGAATTTTCATGGAGATGGATGCCAAGCTTTTATCTTTAACCTAAATTGTGCTTAAGAACTTTAGAAGCCATACCTAAGTATCTATCTAAGACTTTTAGCTGGATGCCTAATAAACATCTCAAATTTAACATGTTCAAAACAGTACCTCATCATCTCTAAGCCTTCCCTTCTCACAATCCTTTCCAAGATACAGATCAAAAGTCCTAATGAGTGTCTCTCAAATCCTTCACCTAACTAACTCAACTTCTATCACCTTCAAAATACATCTAAAACTGACTACCGTTAATACCACTGTTAGCATAATGCCCAGTCTATTAGGTTATTCCCATAGCCTGGTAACACTTCTCCCTGCTTCCTTCCTTACAATCACTACAATCTAGGTGAGACTAAATCATTCCCATCTCTTTTACCTAAAAGTCAAAGTCTTTACAATAAACTACAGACTTAATAACAAGGCCTTTAGCATGCTCTTTGATCTTTTTTTTCTGCTATTTTTCATTGTTCACTTTCTTCAAGCTATCAACATTTACCTGTTGACTCCTAAACAGTTAGTGAGTTTGAACACACCCCCACTGCTTGAGACCATACACACTGTTTACTCCTTCACTGCCTTTAAGGCACTGTTCCAGCATGTCCAGTGAGACTCTCGCTTTACTGTCTAAATTACAATCTGTATGTCCGGCTAAATATTTTGTTGTTGTTGTTGTTGTTGTTGTTGTTGTTGTTTCAAGACAGGGTTTCTCTGTGTAGTTTTGGTGGTTGTTCTGGATCTCGCTCTGTAGACCAGGCTGGCCTCGAACTCACAGAGATCTCCCTGGCTTTGCCTCCCGAGTGCTGGGATTAATGGCATGTGCCACTACTGCCCACCCAATCAATTTTTTTATCTTCAGCAATTATAAGTATGCCCATGAATTTATTGTAAATCCTTTTTGAACTACCATACATCAGTATACTTACAAGATGTAGTTTTATAAAAATACTGGTATTTCAAGGGCTTAAAGTCAGAGGACTTGATGTAATAGGCAAAATAGTATAACTTAGTCAAAGAATAGGATGACAGATTTTTGGAGAATTATTTCAAAACACACAAAATTATTTCTGAAAATAATTGACAATGGGTAACACATCCACCAAAGAACCTTTGTTAATTATAAAAGATATAATTTAAAGAAAACCTACATTACCATTTTAACTTTTTATACAATCGATCTAAAACTATTGTCTAAGTAATTTTCATCATGAGAAAAATGACAGAAAAGCATGCATTATTTACAAGTTTAAACACTAGAAATACATGGCATAATTAATACTTTGTATAATTATTTAAAAATATTTATAATTTAACAAACACTTTGGTAGCATTACACAATTTTATTTTTATAAAAAGTCTTTTGAAATACAATATATGAAAGTCATATACTTATAAAATATTAAATTACCTTTGTCTTTCTTGAGCTCATTTTTCAAATCTTCAATAATAAAAGTATTTTTTTCCATTTCTTTTGTATACTGTTCTACTTGTTCAGTAAGCATCTTAATTTGACTGTCTCGTTCCTGAATACCCTATAAAATATTTTGCAGTATCAAATAAACCTGCATTGTTATGAACATATATGTTTTCAATAAATAAGAAAATATATTTTCTCATGGCCAAACTACGTTTCTTTTAGACAATTTTTTATTACATTAATTTATTCATTTTGTGTGTGTATGTGTGTAGGCAGGAGTGTGGAGGCCAGGTAACAACTTGTAAGAGTCAGTTCATTTTTTCAGGACATCGGGTCCAGGGCTAAACTGAAGTTGTCAGGCAAACACCAAGTATCTGTACCCACTGTGCCAACCTTGGCAAGTGGCACCAGACTCAGCAAACTAGGTTTCTTATGTATTATTCAAACTGTACTACACAACATGTAGTTCATGTTAGCATGCTAATATATAAAGATGGAAAAATGTGTTCCAGAACTCCCTAATATTTGAGACTTTATAACTTCTTACATATTGTTCCTCATCATCCATTGAATCTTATCTTTACCACGTCATATGTTTTCTTTGGGATTTTCATCCAGCTCAGCTTTTACGCCTTTCATACTTCATTTAGAAACAACATTCTCATCACTGTTCTCATTCATCAAATACATCTCAAATTCCATTCTGTCTTTAGTACTTTAACTGGAAAGAACATACATAAGAGAAGTGCAGGGTTTTGTTTGTTTGTTTGTTTGTTTGTTTGTTTGTTTTTCTGAATGAGTTTGTTTTGCTGAAAACAAAACCCTGAGGTAGAACATTAACAATATAACTACACTTAGTTCATTTTACTTAGTATCGTCATAAGATATACAATAATAAACATTAATAAAAAGGTAGTAAGGTATTTAAAATCTATAGGTTTTTAATAGAGTTTTAGTAATTTTTGACTGACAATAATAGTAATATAAAAAAGCAAAATAATTCTGTTCTGAAGTATAACTCTCTCTCTGAACTTAATTCCAGCTTCGCCTCCCCACACTTGGGAATGGATGAGAAACTTCGGTTTGTATACATACAGTAATGGAAGCCACCAGTTAGACACGATGACAGACAGGACGGCTAGGACATTAACATCATTGGCTGACATTGCAAATTTTGAAAAGGTTTTACCTGTTTCAGAGCCATAATGTTACTTTTATCAGCATCAAGTTGGGCATTTTTAAGTTTCTCTCTCAGATTATGTAACATTTGCTGATATTCAATGATTTCATCATCTTTAGAAGACAAAATTAACTATAAACAAAACAAGATCTGTTATAGAAAAGGAAAATTAAGGAACCACTCTTCATTTATAAAAAATAATAAATACCTCTAGTACATTTAAAACAATACAAAAATAAAATTCTTTTAAAATTGTTTTTCAGTGTGTGGTGTATAATATGTTTCTTTCTCTCTCTCTCTCTCTCTCTCTCTCTCTCTCTCTCTCTCTCTCTGTGTGTGTGTGTGTGTGTGTGTGTGTGTGTGTGTGTGTGTGTGTGTGTGTGGTCAGGAGTTGACATGAGATATCAATCTCTGGAGATAGAATATTTCACTGAGCTTAGATCTGACAGGCTAACTGGACTGACTGGCCCCTGAATCTGCCTCCTTTGCCTCCCCAGCATGCTTTCACAAGGTACCAGGGATCCAGAATTCGGGCCTCAGGCTGCCACAGCAGGTACTGTATTGATGTTTCTCATCTCCCCAGTCCAGAAAATAAAATTCATTTAATTAAAAAAAAGTCAGTAACTACAACTACTATATATACAGTTTGAAATTTACAATTCAACCCTCTGGATCTCAGACCTCATTTCGGGAGAAAAGTTATATAACTGCAAAATGTTTTATAGAAGATGTTTCTTAAGAAAACATTAAAATATCACAGGAAAATACAAAATAACTTGAATGAATGGAAGAGTATTTTGTGTTCTTAGCTACAGAGAGCAAAAAAATCATAAAGGTGTTCATAAAAATCACAAAGAGTCTAATAATCAAAACCAAAATAAAAACAGGTTTTCAGATATTTATACATGCAACAATTAAGTGTATATAGAAAAAAATGTGTATGTAGCTAGAAAATAGCTAATCAAACAAATAAAAGGGAGTACAAAAACACTCAAATTCAACACGTTTCTATGTAATCAAAATAGAACAATATTTCAGTATGAGAATGATGAAATATTCAAGAAATGTTACTTGAATAAAAGTCACTCAGCTGTATCCATTTCACTTTAAAAAAATTAATATACATGTTTCAAAGATTTAAAATTAAATATAAAATCAGAAGATACTAGAAATTGGACGAGAAAAGTTTTGCTTTTTCAAATTGTATTAGCCAATATAAATATTCATTCTTTTTTTTTTTTCTATTTATCTGGAGATAATGTCTCACTACTCAGAAGTCCAGGCTGGTCTTCAATTCAGGACCCTCACCTTCTGAGTAATAGAATTAGTCATATGCCCTCTAGCCTAGCAATATGAAGTGTATCTAGTTATAATGAAGGGTCAAAATGCATT
Source organism: Peromyscus eremicus (assembly GCF_949786415.1). Taxonomy (NCBI): domain Eukaryota; kingdom Metazoa; phylum Chordata; class Mammalia; order Rodentia; family Cricetidae; genus Peromyscus; species Peromyscus eremicus. Next base: position 27,233,811 of record NC_081434.1, read on the forward strand.
AAAATATAATAAGTGCAAATATACAATATAAAAACAAGCACTTCACATAAAAAATTCTAAGAGCCAAAGATAGAGAGATATAGTTGTAATTTAAATCACAGTCACACTTGTAGCAATTGACTTTACCAAAATATGTGTGTGTGTGTGTGCGTGTGTGTGTTCTCATTAAAACACACTTTAAAACACTGCTTTCAAAAGACAAACTGGAAACCTCCTAAATGTTAAATGAGCAAACGGGATTCAAACAACAGTTGGAAAGCTCTGGCCTCCACTCATTGCCGTAAGGACCTGGAAAGCAGCCATGCTCATTCGCCATGGATTGTTCAGCGACTACTGCTTTCACGTTGAAGCGGCAGCTGAGTGCTTACAACACAACTGGATAGCTAAGCTTCAGAAATTAACTGAGCCTTTCTGATTAACTCAGCTTTATCCCCCATTGCAACCACACTGGTTTAAAATATAGATTATCTGAACTTCCCAGATAATAAACAATTCCTAATTGCCAATACGGTTTATGTGAGCATGGCTGGAAATCGAGACAACAGAAGTGTGACAGCTTTTACAATAAGAGTTACCTCATTCACAAATTCCAACCATCATAATCCTAGCTTCTTGACAGAAGGTACAGCTCTGGATTAGGTGTGATTGGAATGTAGAAATCAGGTACACAGGGGATACTGTGAAAGGGCTTTCCAAATGATTTTGATGAGTCTTTTTCCTAGTCTCATTCTGGATTAATCTTGCCTTTAAAGTACTTGTCAAATAAATAAAAGACTACATATAGAAGTCTAGAGCTTTTCTAGCCAGAACACATAGTAAACTTTTTAAAGAGCAACACAAGTGTTATTATCTGCTGTAAGTCGAATCGAAGTGAAAGTTAATACACAGAAGGAGAACAAGTCGTCTCCACTGAGACAGCACCTTCCACTCTTCCACTTTGGCATTGACAGCCATCATGACGGGGTCATCCTCTTCATCCTTTGCTTTCAGAAGATCGGTGAGCTCTTGCACCTAAGAGGAGCAATCAGTCATGAAATGGTGCAAATTAGTGCAATCCAACGTATTATTATATATGCATACTTACTTATGCACAAATACATGCTTGCAGATGCCTTATACTTCATATGCTATAGGGCTTCATAGCCCTATAGTTAAAGGTGACATTTATTGGCTGTACAATACTAAATAAAACTCTAAAATCTGAAACAGTCCCAAATTGGATACTCTTTATGGTACCACAAGTGGAAAATTACACATCATATATCATATGCTCTGTTTTAATCAAAAGACAAGTGTATGAAAACTGTATTCATGGTATACATATCAAGGACATAAGAAGAATACATGAATTTAGTGTTTAAACCTTAACCTTATCCTCAAGATACATCATGTACATATGTAATCTACACACGGCACATATGAGAGGACTGTAGAGCCCCTGTGGACAAGTATTATCAGGATGACAACATATTACTATAGGAAGAAAAGCAACAAAATCCACACATTAGAAAATGAAAGTATTCAATGACTCCATCTGAAGCTTATGAGAGCAAGTCTTGATTTCAACAGGAGTTCTTACTTGAAGTCGATAGTGCTCATTCTCTTTTTTTATCTGGTCCATTACAGTATCTGTCTGATGCACAACAGCTTTCATCCTGTTATATTCATCAGTCATCTTCTCCATTTCCTGTACAGACTCTTCCAGATTTTTTCTCATTTCTTGGTTCTGAACTTCAATTTTTTCATTAGCTTCTGTTAAAGTCTAAAAATGTTAAATACACTATTAGTTTAAAATAGTTTTACAAGAAACTGAAATTTATATTAAGTTGTAATTAAATAGAGCCATAGGGCCCTCTAGAGAAGAAAATGATTCGTCATAGACCATTAAGATTAATGTGGCATTGGCCAATTAAGTTAAATTAAGTGTGAAGAAAATTGTATATAGGATCTCAATTGTTCTTGGTGCCCAATATAGACAAATGTAAGGAGTAAATAAATAATTACAAATTCAGAGACACATTTTACTTTGTACTTTAAAAGTACATAATGTGGCCAGAGATGTGTCCGTGGGTAACATAGGTGCAGTGTAAATACGTGAAGCTCAGCTTGAATTCACTAGAATGCACATAAAGCCAGTTACAGTACTATTTTTATCCCCATTGCTCCTACTGGGAGATGGAAGAGAGATAACCGTCTAATCCCTGGAATTTGCTGACCTAGGCCGCCTGGAATACAGAGTAGTGAACAAAGAGATCCTACCTCAAACAGGGCAGAGGCTCACAACAGACAGCAGAGGTCATCCTCTGAGCTCCACACACATGCAGACACCCACTCACACACACACACACACACACACACACACACACACACACACGGACAGACAGCACTGTGCACACACAAAACAGAACACTGAAAATACCCAGTGGTAAACACATAATCAGAAATGACAAAGAGGGATAGAGATTAGGTTCACACCACGCTGATATTCAAGTTTGTAAAACCGTTGCTCTGAACCGACTCACTCACTTTACCTGAATTTCATCGAGATACTGAACAAGTTCATAGTTCTTTTTAGATAACTGTGACCGGTAGTCACTGTCCTCTCCTCTCCTTGACAGGAGGGACTCCTTGTGTGAATCTATCTGTTTCTGGTAGTCAATAATGTCCTGGCGAAGCTGTTCATTCTGAGGTTAGAGCAAACACAGCAGTCATCCATTAAAAATACAAGTCAAAAGAAAAACAACAGGCCAATACTACTGAGGACGACAAAAAGCTACCTTTTAACTAATGCTCCCAGACATAGCTCTAAGTCCCCAAGGGCTCACTACCCATACCACCTCACCTTTTTCTTTAGACGTTTGTTCTTCAGTAAAGGACAGGAAAAGGATAATCAGAAATGAGAAAGGCAACACATAATTAAAACTAATATTTAAGTTTTAAAGAAAACAGGAACAAAGAAATTTTTTAAGATAACTGAATATATTTTTAAAAATAGCCAAAGAAATTAAAAATATTAAGTATGAACCAAAAGAAAGAAGTTTTTCTAGGTTAAAAGGAAATTTTTGATAAAACAATTAAAAGGAGAGAACATGGTAGATGGGAGTTGGAGGAGGAACAGAGAAGGGGAAATGATGTGGTCATATTTTAATTAAAATATTTTTGTGACAAGACAAAATTATTACTTAGCACATATACAAAAATAACAATACAACTTATAAGACTTTTTTAGAAACAAAATTATGAGCATGCTAGACAAAGAGTCCTAAGAAAAGAAATCTATTCAAATGCTCAATTAGCTGATTAGGAAGCATAGCCATGTAAGAGAAACAAGGCAACAAGGCGGACCCACACAGATCCAAGAAAGGGATAAACGACCCAAGGGACTCCTATTTGGTTGACTTTGTTATTCCCTGAGACAAAGCCATCATAGTATCAGTTAGTATGATTATCATCAGTTACACAGATTACATTCTGGTTAAAATACAAATTTCATTGAACCTTTTAGACAGGGAAGCCTTTGTTGAACCACCACATTTACTGAAGTTTTCTACTAACCTCTCTTCTTAATTTGCTGTTTTCATTTTCCGCCTCCTCATTTCGAAGAGCCAACTAAAACGGTAAAAAAATAATAATAATAATAAGATAAAACTCAAAAGTAATTCAACCTAAATCCCCTATTAGCTTGTTGATTTAAATTCTAAATCTTTTCCAATAAAGCAGAGAACATTTAACTACTAAAGACTTCATATCATACTAGGACAAAATAAGAAATAATTTTAAACTAAGGATTTTAAAAAGTACAAAAAAGAGCTCAATTTTAAAGCTTAAAAATAATAATAATAAAATAAAAACTATATATACGAAAAGCAAACTAAAGGCTAAAAAAGACAAACATCTAAAAGTTATATTTCCCAACATTTTAAATGTTTAAGATCATTCTAGCTTTCCTTATGCCAAGGAAAAAACAGTCTTTGCTCTTCATAGACCTGAAATACCTAGAAAATGGCAGTACAGAGAATAGTTAATTGAAGCCATCTGAAATCCGATTGGCCTGGGTTTATATCTTTTGATTTTCAATTCCTACTTAAGAATGAAAAAGCCATCTACTATCTCTTAAATTCATTTCATCTCTTCTGGTGACATGAGAAATATGATGTATGTATATCCTGAACATGATATTCAATGAACAGGACAGCAGAAAATGTCAAATGTTCTTTTCTTCCCCTAAAACAGTTCATTTTTTGCAGTTTCTGTTTCTTCTGGACAGAAAAAAAAAAATATGACCAATATAGTGGCTTTTTATTACCTAGTCTCATAAGACATCCTTTTGATGACCTTTTACTTTTCTGGTTTCTGCCTTACTCAAGCAAAAAATCCAATCACAATAGCATGCAACGAACTTAGAAGGTTCTATAAGGAGGCATATGATGGTTCTTTAGACTCTAGGGGACAGCAGGGAGGAAATAAAAGATGCCATTGGGTTAGCAGAGGAACTCTAATCATAGATTAGATAAGACTACTGAATCAATATTACATTTCTTGAGCATCACAATTCTATTTTGGTTATATTAGAGATTTCTCACTTTTGGAGACCTATTTAAGTGTAAAGTATTATTATGTCTAAATTAAGTCTCAAATGGCTCAACAAAAAAAAAATGAATGAGAGATGAAGAATTATGTATACAAAGATATGAAGAAATCTGAATTGATGAATATACATAAGAAGAATATGAATATTTATTGTTTTTCTAACAATCTTCATGAAAACATATTTTTCAAATAAAATATTTAAAGAAAGCTCATAGTAACATGCAAGGCACAATGCAAATTTTAGAAGTTTAATGGTAATTAAAATGATGACTACTATTATTATCTGGTATTAACTGTCCAATAGTATTCTGAATTGGAAAGTTAAGAATTTAATACTCATCATTCAATGTTACTCCATTGTTTTCCTTTTGCTTCTCAAACCACACACTCTTGATGGCTTTCTCTGAGAGCACCTACTTTATTATTTTATTAAACAGTTGTCAGAGATACATCTTACAATCATTGCTCTGGCTTCATTAATATCTGTACTAAAAACCAATACATTCTCATGATCTGTCCAGTGTCGACTGTGAATATGAGATTCAAACATCTCTTCTTTGAGTATGTCCACAAGAACCTCAAATTCAACTTTACAAAACTGAAATAATGATCTCAAACCTCCAAACTCCTTTGTGTTCCAAACAGCACCCTTATATTTACCCATGCCCATACCAAAAAAATAAACAGATTGTCCATTCCTCTCCCTCATCAATCATACACCACATCTAATTACATCTCCTCCTCTCAAGTATGCCTTCGTCTCTTACTCCCATCATTTATTCCCTTTATAGGCCACCATTAGTACCTGTTGGAATGAATACAAACGCCCTCTTCAATCCACTCTCCACAAAGCAGAGTAAGCTTTACAAGCACTGATTTGACCTATCCTGTGTTCAAACATTCCCTCCTAATTTTTTAGAAGAGTTCCTTAGGACCTCACCTTTCCCAGAAGTTCACAAGTATCAAAGCTGGGACCGTAGGATAGGAGAGTGGTTATCAGTCTATTCTTGAGTGGGACTGTCACATTCAAATACTCACTTATCCTTCACTAGCTGTGACCATGAGCACTTACTTACTCTGTCTATATCCCTTCACTTCTTCATTTACACCATATCAGAAATGACTCCTGTCTCACATATGGTAGGTATCAAGTAAGGAATGATGAATCAATGCATACAAAGTATCTGACAAATGATGAAGACTCCATCTTATCTACGTTTCAGTCAAATGAATAATTGTAGTTCTTGCGTATTTCTTACTTGGGTCTTAATAAATGATGTGCCTTCTATCCAGAGTATTCTCTTCTTTGATACTATACACATTTTAATTTCTGTTGCTATACTCCCTTCTACTTTCAGACGCAGTTTATGCATTACATGCTGAACATCCAGACTGGTTTAAATAGCCCTCCACAGCGTATCTCAACCTAGTCTTACATCCTGATACACCCATACAGTTTCATATTATCCCTATGTTATTATAAATTGTGAGTATCTCTTAGAACTAGAACTTTGGTATTACCCAGCAAAGTTTTGGTTGTACTGTAATAACCACAGGTTAAAAAAGGAATTTATACCCTAGCAGCTGAAGAAGTATAGGGCCATGTATTCATGGTTTCCAATTTTATTACATCAAAATTCACTAACTCATATAAAACTCACCAAAATAAATTGACAGTAAGAAAAATTACTTATTTATGAACATGAAATACATTTCTTCGGGCTGGAGAGATGGCTCAGAGGTTAAGAGCACTGGCTGCTCTTCCAGAGGTCCTGAGTTCAATTCCCAGCACCCACATGGTGGCTCACAACCATCTGTAATGAGATCTGGTGCCCTCTTCTTGTACATAATAAATAAATAAATCTTTTTTTTAAAAAAAAAAAAGAAATACATTTCTTCATATCAATGTTCAAGACCAAGTTAATTTTAGGTTATTCTAATGTCCTCAGAAAAACATGCTACAAAATTAAAGAATTACTTTCCAAGTTATATCATTAAAAGTAGGTAATTCCGTTATATTTTTAAAATGTGGTGTCACAATGAACACTCCTACAATAATTAGCTAGGTGCACATTATTCCTCAACTATAACACATAACCAAGAACTGATATGAAAGGCAATTATAAAAAGTAAGTTTCGCTATGGAGGATTACCGTAAACAATTAAGATTCATTGAGATAAATGTGTCTTACTTGTTCATTAACTTTCTTTTCTTTATCCAATTCTTTTTCCATATCCTCCAATTCTCTATCTTTTTGCTCCAATTGCTTTTCCAGTTGGCGAATTTCATCACGTAAAAACCGAGTATCACGTCCCCCCGCAGACTGCTGAGCCATCTGGAAGTCAAGAGTCAGGGTTAACTCCTCCACATGTAAGCAATTCCTTTTCACTTGAAGGTTCAAATGAATCAACAAACGAGAACTCGACTTTAAATTTTCATTATGCTTCAACATCAGATATTTAAAATTATAGACATGTAAACATCATTTTAAAAAGTTGGGTGGGGCCGGGCGGTGGTGGCGCACGCCTTTAATCCCAGCACTCGGGAGGCAGAGCCAGGCGGATCTCTGTGAGTTCGAGGCCATCCTGGACTACCAAGTGAGTCCCAGGAAAGGCGCAAAGCTACAGAGAAACCCTGTCTTGAAAAACCAGAAAAAAAAAAAAAAAAAAAAAAGATTTAAAAAAAAAAAAAAAAAAAAAAAAAAAAAAAGTTGGGTGGGTAGGGAGGAGGTAATGTTCAGGAAGGCCCTGGGGAAGGGAAAGAATATGATTAAAATATATTTAAATTTAAAATCATTTTATACAATAAAAATATAATTTTAAAAAAACCTGAACTTATTTAGGCTTTAAATTATAAGTCAAGGAGCTGGAGAGATGGCTCAGCAGTTAAGAACACTGACTGCTCTTCCAGAGGTGCTGAGTTCGATTCCCAGCAACCGCATGGTGGCTCACAACCATCTATAATGGAATCTGATGCCCTCTGCTGGCTTAAAGGCATACATGCAGGCAGATCACTTATATAGATAAAATAAATAGATAAAAATCTTTTTCAAAAAATTATAAGTCAAAAATTCATGAGCTCTCCTGAACCACCAAAAGAACCATGAAAAATTGGTTGTAGGCTCTGTTACATTCACGAAGGCCTAGGTACAGACTAAACTGCCAAGGCTTCAAGACTAAGGCTGTGAGGTATGAAGACTGCTCCTGAGTCTTAGAAACCACCTTGGTGCTCTTGATTTGCGCTTTCCCTGACACCACAAACTACCTAGAACAGACAGCACTTTGTATAGCAGAAATACTCTCTGTCGTGTCCACCACTGTCTAGTTCAGAAGTCATGTGTACAGCTGAATTGTGTCAAGTGCAACTCCAGAACCGATTTTGAGTTTGAACAAATACAAATATAAAGCACTATGACTGGTTAGTACTGCTCCATAAGAAAACCAAGACAGGCTCACTTTCAGACCTTCCTGACATTCATTTTACTTCATATTCCTGTCAATCGGACCATGTCCCCACACCCTGACTCATTAGTCACAGTGAACACTGCCCACACGTTTCTGCTACTTCCCTCTTATTCAAATGCTTCTCAATCTTCTCTGCTCCAGGACGCTTTGCACTGTGTCCTCTAAAAGCATCTTCTGAAATACATATTTTATATCCTGAGCTTTTGTTTTTAACTACATCCTTCTTTATTTTCTCACAACGCTGCAAGTACGCTCTTTTTGGATACTGATTCTCTTGGAACTTTCTCAACAGGGAGTTGTTCATTCTTTCAGGATCAAGAAGAGATGTTAGTATTCTCCTAGGTTTCCTCCATCCTGCCACCTCCAAGCTACAAATCATGCCATTCTTCTACCATCCTCTCTATCTGCACTTGATTTGATTCTACAAGATATCTAGTTATGCCACTCCAATATACTTACAATATAAGCAAGCCATCAATTTCCTACTCATACATAAAAGTCCTTGGGAGCCAGGCTCAGTCTTCCATCAGAAATCAGCCTGAGCAATTTCCACAATCCCATAACTTTCACAGGAGTTATTTTTTTAATAACTTTAAATAACTAATTAAAAATAACTTGTTTCCTGATTCACTATGTTCTGCCAGTCATATGCCCATAACAGATCCTGTCCAAAGGAACATTTTCCTCAGCTGTTCTCTGCTACTTTCCCTTTAACAAACTCAAAGGACCCTGTAGATCCTTGACTTTCTCTTTCCCTGTCTCCAACCTTCCCCTGGCCCAGCTCCAATTTGGACATCCTACCTATATAGCTAAGATTTCATCCTCAAAACTTCAACCACTTTCCTACCAAGACCTTCAACTGCCACACACACTCTTCAATTCTTTATCAGCTGTCTGGCTAAGTAATAGTACAGAACCAGTTCACCTTCATCCATCATTTACTATAAAAATATTTACTAAAAGTGCTGGACATTTTTCCAGGAGCTTCAAATACAGCAGGAGATATGAACTAACTCATCCAAGTACAGAGTTAGGTCAGAACAATGAGGACCAGCACTCCAATCTGACTATATCAGATGCCGCGTCCTCAGTCCTTCCCCCACGGTATTTCAGAGTTTATCTGACATTCCTCAATTTTGACCTTACCGTCTTCTATCCTTCAACCTTACAGATGACCTCATTTCCAAGCTCTCAACCTCTAAGCGCCACGCTCACAGGTAAGACAAGTTCTGCACACATCTCCTTTTCCCTCTCTCCTCCTTTCCAAGGCTGATCCATTCGTGTCTCGTCCCTTCTTACCTTTTCAGAACCTCAACGTATTTAGTTCTCACACTCCTTCATCTCAATTACTCCCAGGCTTTCCAGATACTTTTCTGGACTGACAGCTCCATTTGGATAGTAACTGCTTATTTTATTTGATGCTTAATTCTTAGAAGTCAAATCATAAAAACGCACGCTGTACATTCAGCAAACTTTGAGCACAAAGTTACCCTTGTATTTTTCAATCCAGTAATAGAAAATTTTCAAAATAACATAATACAATTAATAACAGTTACACTCAAGGAAATACAAAAGGACATACCTCCAGTTCATTTTCCAGTTTCATTACTTTCGTCTTTAGTTGATTTTCTATTAAAAAAAAAAAATACAAATGTTTCAATTGGTTAAATTGCCTGTAATCAGATTTTAAGTGAATGTCAATAAAATAGTGTAAAATATATACCAAATATATATACCAATATACCAAATCCATAAAACAGGCATATATATACCAATATACCAAATCCATAAAACAGGCATTCTAGAAATGTCTTGACCTGAGTGAATGAAGTCTTGAGTCAATGGGCAAAGGCTCAGAACTATGGCAGATAGCAGAGCCTTCCCTCCATCTGAGTGTGGATGCTGATAGCGTGTGCAGAAACTGTCCACCATAGCTTTCTTCCCCCTGACGTTTATGGTTCCCCTACACAGACTACTCCTTCCGAGATTAGCTCAGTCTGCCTCCTTGTTCCACTGTATACCAGAAACCCTGCCTCCTAGCTTATGTGTAGGCAATCACGTGACTTCATGTTCCTCTGTACACAACCCGCCTGTCTTCAAGGGAACATAATAAAGACACTGAGCTTCTGGGGTGCTGCAGGTTCTCTGATGGAGAACCTAGTCCACCCGAACCCAGCTTTTCTGTGTGTCTTTGAGTTGTCTTTTCTTCATAATCTAGCCACCACTCAGGTCAGTCCCTGAAATGGTGCAAGGACGCAGCATCTTTCAATAGGAACTGAATATGTATCCTGGAGAATATGATAAATTAATTTTGTACTGACTAGTAAGTAATGGAATCACAACAGTTGCTTTTCCCAAGACGTTTACCAAATTTTGCTTGTTCTTCTCCAGCCTTTTCAACTTCTTCCAAAGCTAGCTCTACTTCCTGAGCTTTCATCTAAATATGAAAACGGAAGAAAAATCTGTATTAGTTACACTGTAATATAAACAGTGAAAACGCAAATTTTCTTTCATTTGCTATCTCAGTCTTCAGGGTGTACAACAGCTAATACACGGTCAGTAAATATTTGTTGAATAAATACTTAACCTGTAAATTCTAGAACAGCAAGGTTGTGAATCATCTCTGATTTTTCCTTTAAGTTTCACATACAGTATTTTAAACATTTTTCATTACCTTTTTTCTATTCCAGAAAATGTTATTATTCTGGTACATAATTTATTAACTCCTTATTACAATTGGAGCTCCTCAGCTCCAATCCCCTTCAAGCTGCACTATACAGCACTTCTAATTTTGCCTTCTTAAGCACATTTCTGTATCTATCAATTATGATTCAAAAACCTTTATTCAATCCTAAGCTGCTAATAACAAAAAATATGGCCTCAAACCCCCAGACAGTATATCCCAAACTACCAACCCAGCATCTGTTTGTCTACAACATGCAAAAGATTTTCTACATTCTACCCGAATGTAACGAGTAAGAACATATCCTTTCTTAGTATTTACTTATGAAGAATCTAGAATCATCTTACCATTTCACCATTAGCTTCTAGAGGAGACATTTCGCATTTTTACTTGAACCTCTGGTTATATTTATGTTGTTTTTCTTAAAGTACTCTTTTTCCCCTATATACTCTTTAAGGGTTTTTAGAACAGGAACTAGATTTGCTATGCAAATATGCATCCAACCCACAGTCTTTAAACCTACACTTAAAGAACTCGTTTTTGAGGGGGGACATAGGCCTTCCAAATACTTCCATAAAGATTAGTTTACACAGGAACAGAGTCTTGCATTCCCTCCACAGTTAGTCCACATAGCTCCTGCGTACAAACCTTCATTAGTGATTGAGTAATTCTGAATAGATGGATCACGTTGTCTTGATCTTCATCTTTTAGTTCATTCACTTCCACCTACGGAACCAAAAAATGGACCATTTCATACCCTGTACATAAGCACGAGCCCTCTTCCAGCCTTAGCACTCAGTGATTTCAAGGAGCAATTTCAACTCATCACACTGTAAGCATCTGTGTACAAATTACTTAATAAGCACCTTGGATAAGGAAACCAATAAATTATCTGCCAACTCTTCTTGGCGTGGTAGGTCATCTGGATCAACTTTGATTAATTCTTTCCAGTTTATGTTAGGTGGCATCTTGAATTCTTTCCCTGTCCTTCAGCTCCTGCAACAAAACAGGTGGATTTCAGCATCTTCGAGGAAAAAAATGGCATTGCAGTGTTTACATGATCATTCTAACTCTCTGGGTGTTGACAAAGAGCTTTGGCTCCTGAATCTGCAAAACAGAGGAACGAACGGGCAAAGAGCCTCGAGAATTAGTCCACCTGGCACAGACTACCCGATAATGTACACGCCAGATTATTACTACTTTGCTAAAACGAAGTCCTAAAGACCCCCGGAGCCCCCTCTCCCAAGTCCCCTACCATCAATGAGGATATTAACTCCCAGGATGTTTGGAAGTTTGAAAACGCCCTCCGCTTCTGAGACGAGAGGATTATTATTATTATTATTATTATTATTATTATTATTATTATTATTTGATTATGTGCACAAATAAATACTGAACTGCATGAAGTGTGGGAGGAACCAAACCGAATCAAGAAGGCACTGCGGACAGGAGGAGAGAAGGACGGGGTAGGCAGACTGCATGCTGTCTCTCGGGATTAGGAACCTGTGAAAGACACTAAGCTGCTCCCGCTCGCAGGCACCCACCCACCTAAACCAAGCCTTGCAACCTGCGGCAGCCGCTCATCTATAGAGAACGCCACTGCGGGTTCGGCCGCCGCCCCCGGCCTCTCTTCCAGGAGCAGTCCTCGCGCACTCCCGCTCCCGCCAACTCTTCCTCCTGAACCAGCCCAAGCGGCGGCCGCTGCTAGGCGACCCCACTCCCCGCCCAGCCAAGGCCGGAACTAGGCCACCGGATACCAGGGGCGACTACATTTCACGACGGTGGGAAAAGCTTTACGGCTCTCCATCCCCGACACGGCCCGAGGCTGGATGCGGGGAGGGGGGGGAGGGGGGGGAGAAAGTCATGGGATGAGGACTCCACTTCCCAGAGTGCCGTTCGGCCTTGCGGCTGTGCATGCTGGGACTGGAAGTCTCGGGGGCGGAGAACAGAGAGTTCTCCCGGCGTGCCATGCGGGCAGCTGCGGCCGCCCCGGAGAAGCTGGGGAAGGATCGGGGAGGCGGGAGGCGCGGCGGCGGCTCAAGTGCGGCCACCCCGGGGTACCCGGGCGTGGCGGACTATGACAGTGTTTTCCGCCGAGTCCCTCTCCGGTCCACTGTCCCAGAGGCTTCCCTGAACCAACCATCTCCTGGCGGACCCGCCCTCAGGTGAGGTCGGGGTCAGCGGCCGGGAGGAAATCCAGGGAGCACTTGAGCTTTCGGGAAGCTCCAGCTTGGGGCCGAAGGGCCGGCAGGGTCTTGCAGAGGTGGGGAAGACTCCTCCCGCTGCTCAGGTGTGTGCTCGGGGCTCCCGGTGAGCGGCTTCGGTGAGTAGGAAGTCCAAACAGAAAAGTTTCCTGCTGCCCCAGGATCTAACCTGCTTGGGGAAAGTGGAGCTGGGGACCCCCCCCCCCCCCGAGTTCCCGATCTGGGGTGAGTGGAGCATCGGGAGGGGGCCGGCTCTCGGCTCGCCCGCCCCCCCTGCAGCGGCTGGAGGATCGTAGTGCTTATTAGGTTGTGAAGTGTGGAGTGGAGGCCGAAGGAAGGAAGGGAGCCCTGCGGGAGAGAGAGAGGGGGCCATGCCAAGTTCAGGCATTCTGCTGTCATTTGCTGGGTACCAATGGGGGGATCTTAGGTGAAAGTTCAGGCATTCTGCTGTCATTTGCTGGGTACCAATGGGGGGATCTTAGGTGAAAGTTCAGGCATTCTGCTGTCATTTGCTGGGTACCAATGGGGGGATCTTAGGTGAAAGTTCAGGCATTCTGCTGTCATTTGCTGGGTACCAATGGGGGGATCTTAGGTGAAAGTTCAGGCATTCTGCTGTCATTTGCTGGGTGCCAATGGGGGGATCTTAGGTGAAAGCCCCTTCTTGGGTGTTTACCTTCTCACTCAGCCAACTTTTGTCCATTCCGTAGCGATTGTACACCAGCAGGTAACTTAGGAAGCTTGTAGGCTTCTGTTTGAAACAGTGTGTCTCATTTACACACACACACACACACACACACACACACACACAGAGTAATTAAAAGAGAAAAAAAAAACTGTAGACAGTTAAAATTTACTTTTGAAAAAAATTTCTGTACCAACCGTGTGGTTGAGGAAAACAAGAAATAGCTCAGAATGATGGTATTTGAAACAGTTATTAAAGATCAGATTGGTAGGACTGATAACCATGTTTGGTTTTTTTCCTAATTCTGTTCGATTTCTGCATTATTCTTGATAGAGGTACAGCAATATGAGTGCTTCTCCATCTAAGAGATGGGAGCTTGGAGAGGTCAAACTCTGTTTTCTCATTTAATGTGGGGGACACATCACTCAGTCATTCTAGAAACTAGTATTTATGAAGTAAGTGAAATAGTTGCTCTTCAGTCCTACTGTTTTAAACTTTAACATTAAATTTTAATTGTATTTTGGACATTTTGATTTTATAGCTTTGTTTACTCAAGAATATGAATTATTTTTCATGTTCATTTTGTCAAAAATGTTGAGATAAAACAGTATTGAGCACACACGTACTACTGTGTTCACTGATTATTAATATTAAGAATTTGTTTTTAATCAAAAAACCTTGATGTTTTCTCTTGATTTTTAATGCATACTTTATTTTCTATTACTCATTTACTAGTTTTGTGTTGTTTTTATTGTTTTTGTACCCCTATTTCCCTCTATTTCTTGTTCATATTTGTATTATCTTCAAGGGTGCATAGTCTATTGATAAATTTTATTCTCTTCAGAAGTGAGAATAAGCTCAGAGACTTAGTTAATTAATAACTGACTAAGCTAAGACTTTAGATCTCCGTGACAGTCATAACTAAAGTATAAGCTTTCTTAAATTCCATTCTCTAATTTGTCTTAACAGCATTTTAAGCTAATACACTGTGCTTGACCTAAGAGTACAGCAGAAAATAAATTATTTTGTGATCCAGGTCTTTATCTATTGTACCTAACTGTGAGTCAGGACATTTAACTGAAGTTCTGATTCTGCAGCTTGATATATAATGGCTAAGATAGTTTTTCATCAGAATTGCTTTATTTTTCAAATTTTCCCAAGAGCTAGTTGTATGCAAGAGTTTTGTAAATAGCCTTGTTGCAGGAGCGCTTGCCTGGACCTGTGTTCTGTCTAACCTGGGCTTGTATGAACAGTTTTATCTAACCAAAATCACTTTGTGAGAAAGCCTTGCCTTCAGTAATTGTTACCTCTGTTCTCCGTACCAATGGACTTAAATTCATTACCTGTCTATTGCTCACTTACTGCTCTAGTTTCTAAAGTAATGCATGAGCATAAGAAATTTATTAGCTAATGCCTATTATGGTAAAGGTGTTTTTCAAGATACTTTTCCAGAAGGAACTTGATGTTCAGGTAGAGGAATGCATGTATAACAAGCAGACACTTGTCTCTCTCTAACATACGGCAACTAGAAGGCCAAGTATGATTCAGGGTAAACACAGACTTTGCATACAAAAGTTCTATAGACTTCAAGATAATAAATAGAGGAGGCTATAGAGAAGATCTGAATGATTTTGTTTATTTCCCAAGAAATAGAACTGGAAGGAATTAGCTTTGACCTATAGATTTGTCTTTCCCCAAGTTTATCATTAGATTAGTACCCCAAGAAGAACTTAATATAATTTTGTTGAAGGAATTGAATTTATATCTATAATATAGCTCATAAGTAACCTTTGATTACAGTTGGATTTTATGAGCATATATGCTGATATCTCTTTTTTGTAAGCAAACAAGTTGGACATCCCATTTGCTTTATGCTGCATGCCTATGTATATATGCTAATACCCCCAGTGAACCTTGTCTAGTAAAGAATACTGTGTAAGTATTTTTTCATCAACTCTATCCTGCAGGAAACCTTGAACAAAGACATACCTGCACTTAGGACCTATTCTAGGACTAATTCTCCCTTTCATGGTACAAACCTTTGGGAAGCCTTTAAAGCCTGTTATATCCCAGCCCTTTTCTAACTACCTGCATTTATTGCAGATCTCACTTCACTTGATAACATTGTTTGTTTGTTTGTTTTTAAGTAGTAGACATCATGGTACATGACTGTAATCCCAGACAGGGTGCTGAAGTTAAATAGACTGGGCTACGTAATGAGATCTTTTCATGCATGCATGCATGCACGCACACGCACATGGGCATGCACACAAACAAAACACATTATATGATAACAAAGCACTCTACTACCAAACTACATTCCCTGCCCTTATATGGGGTTTTGTTCTTCAGAGAACCCTAAAATACCCATGAGAGTGAATATAGTAGTCACGTAAGCAGCTTTTTGTCTCCTTGTCTCTTTATTCTACCTTAAATCATTGAGAACAAAGTGTGTGTGTGTGTGTGTGTGTGTGTGTGTGTGTGTGTGTGTGTGTGTGTGTGTAACAAGAATATGAAATACCTTATCTACATGAAGGAGTGCAGATCATATCCCATTTGCAGTGAGCCTGAGCCTGGGGAAGAGGACAGTTCTCAAAGTTAAAATCAAATTCAGAGTTTGGAAGATTACAGTAGAATTGAGCTTTATAATTAATGAATGGAACTTCTGTAGCTTAAAAGTACCATAATTTTTAAATCATGCCTACTTATATAGATGCCATGGATCTATTATTAAACTAATACTTTATACTCTGTATTCTTTAATCTTTAGAACCTAAAAATCTTACTTTGTTTATGATAAAGGTCATTTAAAAAATAACAGCTCAAAAAGACTAAACTCTTTAATCAACAACATTTAAAACTTAGGGATAGTTTCCCTTGGAGCTTTCCCTGCTCTAAGTTCTTTACACTTTGAATAAATTTATGTTTGCTCTCCATTAAAAGAAAAAGACATGAATTTGGGAAATGGATTTGTAGGGAGGAAGCAGGACAAAAAGGGATAGAAAGGAGAGAGAGAGAGAGAGAGAGTGGAGGTCAGAGTAATTTTATACACATGAAATTGGGAGACAACAAAATTAATAAAATGCACCCATAAAAAGAAAAACCGTAGTTAAATAGTTTTAATTAAAAACTGCATTTATAATTTGAATGTATTCATCTTTAATAAGTACTTAAATGAGATGCTTAATTTAAGCCAAACATTGGCAGTGTAATTATATGTCATTAAGTGATGTGAATGTATTCTTAAATGTGTGTCATTAAACCAGTGCCATTGTGTGATCATTCGAGAGTGTACTTACACAAACTCTAAAAACTAACTCACTAGGCAGTTTAATCCCAAAAGTGTGATAATTCTAGAGTGTATTTACACAAACTCTGAAAACTGACTCACTAGGCAGTTTAATCCCAAAAGTTCACCATTCAGCATGTGTTCTGTTGATCACAGTGCCATGTATTGTGTGACAACATCACTAACTTTCATAAAGTTAGTAAATTAAACTCAACTAGCAACTCTCACAGTGTTGTAATTCGTATATAAATTAGTTAACTTAATATTTTATATTGCATATTATTACAGATATTCTACATTATAGTTATGAAACCAGCATGTCAATTTCCAATATACCACATTACCTTCTATTAACATGTTTGTATTATTAAAACCTTTAATCAAAGAACACGTTTTCATTACAAGTAAATTGGTCTTAGCAGATCCGGGACCTACTGCTTTATAATGAGAGAGGTTTCCAACTTTATTTAACACTTTAAAAAAAAAAAATCTACCTCATAGTGGGTACCTGAATTGCTTTCCTGATTGGTGTGTGTGTGTGTGTGTGTGTGTGTCCATGTACAGTTTAGTAACACAGTAGTTCTTCATTACACTTTGTTTAAGTGCACTGGGTATTATATCTTCTTGGGATCATCATTTAGAACCTTCTAACATGCTATGGTTGTCATTCTGCATATTTCTTTTGTTGCTGCTTTATACTGTTTAGTAACTTTGATATGAAATGTCCCCAAAACTTCATGTGCTGAATACTTGTGCAGTATTCAGAGGAGCAGCTTTTCGGCAGTAATTGGATCCCGAGTTCTATAATATAAGCAGTCTGTTCATATTTGAGTGTACTCTTGAGAAGTAGTGAAAGTTAGTGGGTGGAGCCTGACAGAGGATGTGGGTCTCCATGCATTTAAAGGATTTGATTTGCCCCGTGTCCATCCTTTGTCTCCTTTTCTCTATTATGTCCTACCTTCAGCCTTAGCAGCTTACTTCCTTGATGCCTTCTTGCCATGCTGTTCTCCCATGCCACAGGGATCCATTCATTGCTCCTCTGAAACCATGAGCTAAAATGAATCCTTCTTCCCTTTGAGATATTTGACTGCCACCACTTTCTGTCAGATTCTGTCCCCACTTTCCCTGTCTATTGTTTACTAGTATACACTATTTAGTTAGCATTGTCCCAATTGGCTAAGAGAGAGAAACATCCTAAAATGTAGTAACTTCAAAACTTCTCTATTCTGCTTTTCCATGTATGTAATTTGGGTTTCAGAATAAAAATTTTTACTTTGGAAATCTTTTTCTCATAGAAATTTGAAGCATTGCTCCTTTCTATGTTTTGTAGGGTGTTTATTCTGAATTGTACCATTGATGGCAAAAAAAAAAAATTATTTTTGATTCCTGGTTTGAGGTTTAACCCCCCTCCCCCGCCCTGCTTTTTGTGAGCCTTTAGAATCCTAAAATTTTTCCAGTGGTGAAAAATTGCTGAGAACTATCTGCCCTATTAGAGAGGAGAGCTGGAGGTCTCAGGATAAATAATGTAGACAAACTTATTTAACCCTTATTTACAGTAAGATCCTTTTCTTGTCACTATGTAGCCTATATGAGACCCTGTGTTTTAATATTCTAGAAATCTCCGGTCTTTGCCTAGGATGAGAGAAAGGCCAAACTTTAACCAGTTCATCTGTTCCTAGTCCTAAAATCTTGAGAATCAGTTTTGGGATTGCTGTTGGAGAAGTGCTAGGAACAAAATACACAAGCTTCTCTTTCAATTTAGAAATCATTTTTTAGCAATCCATTGATTAGCTTACTAATCCTTTTACTTTTCTAGCTTCCAGAGTGTGCTGTGGCCTCTGTTAGTAGTCTTTATCATTATATATGTATATGTATGTCCTTCCCATAACAACAATACTTCATATTCTGGCTTCCAATTTGGCAAGAGCTGAAGAAAATACTAGTTGAAGCCATTTTTTGAATTAGAAACACTGTCAGCTTTTGGGAGTGTGAGCTAACAGGACCCTGCAAATCCATACATACCCTTCAGAGATGAGAAGTCACTTCTGGAGTCAAGATGAAACCTTAAATAATTTTTCTTTCACCTGAAAACTACTTCCTAGAGGGTACATCTATGTCCTTTCTGCTTTATTGGTGGAATTGTATGTTTTCTGTAGGTATAAGGCATTTTATGATTATAGAAGTACTTCCATGCTTTAACATTTTGTATCTTGTATATAGTTTAAATATATCCTTTTACATCAGATTTTAAATCTGTGCCCATGTTAGCCATTTTATTGCTACCTGGAATTTTTATTTTTTTCTCATTCCAGTTCTGATATGGTCAGAATTCCTGCAGATAATCTCAGATCTCAAACCTTCTGTCTCTGAATAGTGCAAACAGTCCCTATCGCTACTACAACAATGTGCTACAAATATGGTTCAGTTACATTTATTTTCTTACCAATTTGAAAATCAAAAGTACAAAATGATTCTAAGTAGATAAAAAACAAAGTATCAGTAGTTATTTTTAAAGTGCTAATAAAGAATCTAGATTTTTTTTTTTTTTTTTCCTTTTCCAACATAGCAGGGGCTGCTGCCACTATTGGCTTATGGTCCCTAGGCAGAAATTTCTCCTTCAGGCATTCTTCCTCTCCTCGGGACTCAGCTGTTGGATTGGCCTACCTAGGTGATTCCTCGAGTAAGACCCTCATACTTTGAAACTCCCTTACTGTCTAAGTACCTTATGCACAGATTTGGTATTTTGATATTAACAGTGTTTAGGAACTAAACAAGTGATAATGTAATACTGAGAGATCTAGTGGCACTACCCAGAACAAAAAATGGCCAGCTTGGTTTAGTTCTGTTTGAAATAATTTTTCACTTACTTATTATGTGGCTGATTTTCTTTTTCTGTATTTCCCAGTTATTAGAGGCCTTTCTACTCTGTACCATTCCCCAAACTCAGTATTTCCTAAAGCAGTGGTTCTGACGTTGTGTTTTTAATTAAGTTGATGATTGTCATCTATAACACTTCAGTGCAGTGGGCAAAAGAAAAATTATTTACATCCAGGTCATAAACTCATAAATCCAAAGAGCCAAATCACATAAATAAGATAGTAAGAAATATTAGGGTTGGGAATTGCTAGCATACACCCAGAATGTAAGGACTCAAGAAATACTTTTACAAGGCTTTTGATAAAACTCAGCAAAGCTACAGAAGCTCTGATTTAGATTAATTTTTAAATATTTTGAAATAAAAGCTCCATTAGTCTTGGAAATCTCATGCTTCGTGTGTAGGTTTCCCACAAGATGCACAGTGTGTCTGCATCCCAGTGAGCCAGCCAGTGACAGTTAATGGGACTTCACTGTCCAGTTAGCTAGAGACAGAGGCCCGAAGGGTAAGTGGTAGAAAAGGAAGGATTTTGCCTTAGAAATATGAAGTTAAGCAGTGAGTTCTTCTTTAAAAATAGATGGTTTTAAGCTGATCCTCTCTCTGGAAGCATTAATGTGCAATCTTTATTCTAAATATTATTTAACACTGAAGTAATTATTTGGAGGGAAGTGTTGTTTATTTCACTTTTATCTTGCATGTTTTTCCAGTTTTGCTTATCAATGCTTGAAGGGAAGATGGCTGATATTAACTTCAAAGAAGTGACTTTACTAGTCAGTGTGGTTGCTGCCTGCTACTGGAACAGTCTGTTCTGTGGGTTTGTTTTTGATGATGTTTCAGCAATATTGGATAATAAAGATCTCCATCCATCTACACCTTTAAAAACTTTATTTCAGAATGATTTCTGGGGAACTCCTATGTCTGAGGTAAATAATTACTTTTTTATATAAAATAGAAGTTTTTAATAAAAATTTAACAGATTACAGGTATAATTCACTTACCTCTAAAAAACAAATATAGTTTAATACTCATCACTGAAATTAATATATTTAAATAGATATTTAATTGCTAACTAACCAGTATACCAATGATATCCAACACAAGCCTCCGTATCTTTGAGGGTTCTGGAAGATTCACTGTAGGGAATACAAATAGAAAGAGCTTTGAGAAAATCAGTTTCCCTGAACCAGGCTCGTAGGAACTCAGGAACTTTAGACTGACAGCTGTGGAGTCTGCATGGGACTGGACTAGACCCCCTGCATACGGGAGACAGTTGTGTAGCTGGATCTGTTTGAGGGGCCCCTGGCAGTGGGATCAGGATCTGTCCCTGGTGCGTGAGCTGGCTTTTTTGGAGTCTCACCTATGGTGAGACACTTTGCTCAGCCTTGATTCAGGGTAGGGGTGGGGGGCTTAGTCCTGCCTCAGCTGAATGTACCAGGCTTTGCTGACTCCCCATGGGAGCTCTTATCCTTTTGGAGGAGGGGGTGGGGGAGGGATGGAGGCTGAGGGGGAGCAGGAGGAGGGATGAGAGGGGGATTTGCAGTTTATATGTAAAATGAATAAAATTTCTTTAAAAAATCAAACTAAAAAAAATAAGAAAATCAGTTTCCATATTTTTTTCAAATGTTTGAAAATAATTTTCCCCCTAAAAGCCAGTGCAGTTATGAATGTGTCTGTGTCTACAACTCCCTTGTCTTGAAAACAGGATTCGCTTCATTGGCAGTGTACCCTGACTCACTTTTCTAAAAAGACTATTTCTGTGTGGGAATAATACACATTTGTAGGGAGGGCAGCAGGTGTTGCTACAGGTCTTCTTCTTGCTACTTTTCTTGTCTTGTGAGTCAGGCAACAGAAATGACTGATAAATTTTGCCATTAAAACATGGTAAATTCAGCTGGGCGGTGGTGGTGCACGCCTTTAATCCCAGCACTCGGGAGGCAGAGGCAGGCAGATCTCTGTGAGTTCGAGGCCAGCCTGGGCTACAGAGTGAGATCCAGACAGGCACCAAAACTACACAGAGAAACCCTGTCTCGAAAAAACAAGCAAAACAAACAAAAAAAACATAGTAAATTCAATATAAATATATTAGATTTTTAAAAATAAGTACATATTGCCTGTTTCTTTGCAGTAAGAAAAACGTTTATTTAAAAACATTTTTAAAGTCGATGTTAACTTATTTAGGATTAAACCCTTTTCGTCTTTGGGTTGTATAGACTAGATCCTAATTTTAGGTCTGTCGTTCATTAGCTATGTGAAATGAACTGCAGCTTTTAGATGGTAAAACATTTCCCTGATCTATAAAAACAAATGATACCGTGAGGATACATAAGTGAATGCATTTATCTACAATGCCTGTCAAGTCACTTTTGAGTAAACTGTTTCGAAACTTAATATGTAATATTCCCCACGGTCTATTTCCCAGTCATCATTTATGGCCTGTACCCATTCCCCCAATCAAGAACCTGTTCATGCTTCGATCCTTCTAGTGAGAAGCATAATTTTTGTGTGTGTAACTCTTTGATCATTACCTTAGTAATCAAACAATGACTGCTTGTTGTAGCCTGAAGTTCTGAGGTATTTTAATAATCAGTGGTTGTTTTTCCTTTTAGGAGAGAAGCCACAAGTCCTACAGGCCCTTAACAGTGCTGACGTTTCGCTTAAATTACCTACTTAGCGAACTAAAGCCCATGTCTTATCACCTCCTAAACACGGTTTTCCATGCTGTTGTTAGTGTGATATTTCTTAAGGTCTGCAAACTTTTCCTGGACAAGAGGAGCAGTGTCATTGCGGCTCTGCTCTTCGCAGTACACCCAATCCATACAGAAGCGGTAAGTAAAACTGTAAAATGATTTTAAAATCTCAGGCATTTAAGTATTCCTGCTTTAGTACAGTCGTACTCTTCCCCATGCACAAAGTCCATCTTACCGATTATATAAAAATTTTGAATTTAAATAGTTTTGAGAACAGTGTTCATTCAAGAATGTGTGTATAGATGAAGTGATCACATTACAAGCGTGTACTTGTTTGTATCATCGGCACCCATATGAAAAGCCAAGTGTGGTAGCAGATACCTGTAATCCCACAGTGGGGAGGCAGAATCAGGAGGATCTCTGGGGTTTGAGCCAGCTGATCCTTGAATTCTGGGCTTATTGAGAGAACCTTTCTCCAGACAGCAACCTAGAGGGGCTGGCTGGAAAGATGGTTCAGTGTTTAAGTGCCCTTGCTGCTTTTGCAGAAGGCCCAGGTTTGGTTCTTAGCGGCCACATGGCCGCGTAAACCTTCATTAATTTCAGTTCCAGAAGATGTAACACCCTCCTCTGGCCTCTCAAGCATTAGGCATGCACTGTGCACTTAACATGTGAACACTTGTACATATAAGATAAAATAAATCTTTGAAAAAGAAATAAAACTAGAGAGCAATGGAAGAAGACACCCAACATTGATAATATATATGTTATGTATGTGTTAATATGTGTTATCACCAGATTATATATTATTGTATATTATATATATAAAATCTCTTAATGTTATTAGTGAAAAATACAAATGAACATACTTCTTAAAATGATATCCAAAATAATTTGTCTTGGCTACATTGATACTAAAACTGCCTTCAGGGAAGAGTAAAGAATACTCTATTTAGCTGCTTTCCTATAAGCTTTTCTTCCTAAGCAAAAATGTTTTTGGTTTTTGGTTTTTTGGTTTGGTTTGGTTTTGCAGAATGATTTTCTCTCTCTCACTGTTCTGGAACCATGTGGTATCCAGCTCAGTTTTTCCATTCACGTACAAAAGAGATAAATTGCTTTAAGTTGTACATTGGGTTTTATTGCTTTAGAAGGCAAGATTTGGGAATGCTGTGGTTTTTTAGTTAAAAGAGCTTTTGAAATTTCTTTAGTTTGCAGAATATCAAATTTATAGCTTCATATTTTAAAAAAGCACTCATGTTAAGAAAATAATGCAAGAAGACTTAGATTTTAAATAACTCATCTACATATTGTATTGTAATTGCATAAAATGCTATAATTATGTGAAAGGTGGTAAAGAATACACAAAATCTAATATTTTGCCAAGTTAAAATAATGACCTATTTACAAGAATTTCTGATAGGTTTTTTATGAATGATACCTAAATTTACCACATGAGGGCGCTCACATGTTAAAAAAGAAATCTGCTCTTGAAAAATTGAGGTTTTAGGTTTTAAGCTCTTATTGTACATAGTAAATTCTCAGAACTGCACTAACATGGGCGTCCTGTCGTGTGTTCCAGGTGACAGGGGTTGTAGGGAGAGCTGAGCTCTTGTCGTCTGTCTTCTTTCTAGCTGCATTTCTGTCGTATACTAAATCAAAAGGACCAGATAATTCCATAGGTGAGTGGCTACCTACCTTTTTATTGTAGTTAGGAAACTTGATCAAATAAGTTTATTTATTCATTCCAAGTGCTTCATAATTAAGACAACATTTGGGGTCTGCCTTTAGTGTTCTGCTTTAGCGTGTGTAAAATTATAAGACATAACAGTGTCAATATTTTAAAAAAATTATATGTAATTTATATTTTGTCATTACCCAGCAGACTCTCCTCTATGATCAAATAGCCCTAAAATAACAGTTTCAGAGTCAGTCTGACTTTCATCTGTTTTTTTCTTATAAAAAAAAAAGCAAGTACCAATTCTTCAGTTGTATGTATGTGTGTGTGCACATGTATGTACATGTGTGTGTGTTAGAATATGCACACACACTTGTGACTCTCAGAGGAGAGAACCACTGGTATTGCTCCTCACTTCCACCCTGAGACTCGTTCACTGCTGTGTACTAGGCCACCAGCTTCTGGGAATTTTCTTGTTTCCATTTTGCTGTGGTAGCAAAGGGATCACATGCATGCAGCTGTGCCTGCCTTTACATGGGTTCCCAGGATTTGAACTGTGGTCCTCTGGCTTGCACAGCAAGCGCATTAGCCTCTCAGCCATTGCCCCAACCCTTTAGTTGTCTTTGATAAATAATAGATAATGGCTCGTGATGCTGTTTAGGCAAAGTTCCAAGCCTGCTAGAATTTAACTTTATGTGCCATCATAATTAAATATTTCTTTAGGATGTAACTTACCCTAGAATGTATTTTATACTATAGCTCACCTTTTTTTCCCCCAAGAGTATGGGCATAGCAGACAGAAAAAAAGATTCCTCGACAGTCTTAACCTGTATTTAGTTAATGTTAAACTCCCAAGCTTTTCCCTGCTTTCCTTTGGTGGTAGCATCTCAATGTAGAATACCAAGGTACTATGAATATGAACATTTCATATCTCTAATTGGACTTCATGGGACCTGGAGATGTAGCTTCGTTGGCAAGATTGTTTGCTGAGCATTGACAAGTCCCTGGGTTCAGTCCACTCCATTCCAAAAAAGTGAACATAGTGGCATAGACCTACAGCCCCAGCATGGGGAGATGGAGGCAAGATCAGAAGGATGATGGATCATGTGTTCGCATCCATTCTGTTTTTAGTCTGTGTCTTTTTATTGAGGAATTGAGTCCATTGATAGTAAAAGTATCAATGACAAATGATAGTTTATTTCTGTTATTGTTTTTGTAGTTGATGGTAGTGAGAGAGAGAGTTTTCCTCCATTGGGTCATGCTGGCATGAGATTATTTATTGCCTGTGTTTCCATGGGTGTAGTTAACCTCCTTGGGTTGGAGTTTTCCTTCTAGCACCTTCTGTAGGGCTGGATTTGTGGATAGATATTCTTTGAATTTGACTTTATCATAGAATATCTTGTTTTCTCCATCTATGGTGATTGAAAGTTTTGTTGGTTATAGTGGTCTGGGCTGCTATCTGTGGTCTCTTTGAGTCTGTACCACATCTGTCCAGGCCCTTCTGGCTTTTAGAGTCTCCATTGAGAAGTCAGGTCTGCCTATATATGTTACTTGGCCTTTTTCTCTTGCGGCTCCTAATATTCTTTCTTTGTTCTGTGTGTTTATTGTTTTGATTATTATGTGGCACGGGGAATTTCTTTTCTGACTCAATCTATTTGGAGTTCTGTAAGCTTCTTTTACCTTTATAGGTATGTCCTTTTTTACATTAAGAAAAACGTCTTTTTTGATTTTGTTAAAAGTATTTTCTGGGCCCTCGAGCTGGGAATCTTCTCCTTCCTTTTAGTCCTATTAGTCCTGTTATTCTCAGGTTAGTTCTTTTCATAGTGTCCCAGATTTCCTGGATGTTTTATGTTGGGAATATTTTACATTGAACAGTTTCTTTGACCAATGTATGTATTTCTTCTCTTGTATCTTCAGAACCTGAGAGTCTCTCTTCTATCTCCTGTATTCTGTTGGTGATGCTTGCATCTGTAGTTCCTGTTTGTTTGTTTGTTTTGTTTTTGTTTTTTCGAAA
Organism: Peromyscus eremicus; assembly: GCF_949786415.1. Taxonomy (NCBI): domain Eukaryota; kingdom Metazoa; phylum Chordata; class Mammalia; order Rodentia; family Cricetidae; genus Peromyscus; species Peromyscus eremicus. The sequence continues at coordinate 27,259,972 of NC_081434.1, forward strand.
CAGGGTTTCTCTGTGTAGTTTTGGTCCATGTCCTGGATCTCACTCTGTAGCCCAGGCTGACCTTGAACTCACAGAGATTCGCCTGCCTCTGCCTCCCGAGTACTGGGATTAAAAGGCGTGCACCACCACCGCCTGGCCTGTTACTAATTTTTAAGGAATCTTCACATTCCCACCGCCAACACTGAGAGTGTTCTATTTCCTCCGTATCTTTGCTAGTACCTGTAGAATTCCAGATAATTTGTCTTCGTGTCTGGTTGATTGTTCACTAATTTCCATGTTCAGCCTTGTTAATTTATCCAAATTTACCTTTATTTTAAGAGTTAATATTAGCCTAGATAATTTCCTCCACAAAACTCTGTAAGTTAAATTATGCATCTTGATATTTTGCTTTGACGATATAGTGTAAAAGGTGCACAGTTTAAATGTATCATAAAATATAAGGCATTGGTCAACAAGAAACAAAAAAAATATTGATAAGTTTTGGAATAATTTAAAATATACTTTTGTGACATTATAAAACTTCTGTATAGATTTATTTTTCCTATTCTTAAATTGTAGTGTGGACCCCAATTGCTTTGACGGTGCTTTTAGTGGCTGTCGCTACACTGTGTAAAGAACAAGGAATAACGGTCGTTGGGATTTGTTGTGTATATGAAGTATTTGTTGCCCAAGGGGTAAGTAAGGGAAAATGTAATTTTTCACTTTCTTTTTCGTGCTAGCTAAATCAGATTTTAATAACCTAATTCTTTATGTATATCACTACATATAAAAGATTCTGCTTCCTATAAGGATAGCAAAATAAGAAACAAGTGTATTTTGTCCTCTTACCCATCAAAAGATTGTTAAAATGTTATGAACCCTTCATGTTTTAAGGACTAGAATCTTTAGACAGTTTGTGGAAGTTCCAGTGATACTGTAACAGGGCAGCTCAGTATTTGCAGAGGTTACCAAGACTGGTCTCACTCCTTATCAGTTCCACAAATTGTACTACATTATTTTACAATTGTTCTCACTTTGGTTCTAGTTATATACATTTAGAATTATGCGTTAACATGATTGGTATTTGTTACTGAAACTTTTTTCTTTTCAGTATACTTTGCCGTTGTTATGTACAGTTGCTGGACAGTTTCTCCGTGGAAAGGGTAGTATTCCCTTCTCTATGCTGCAGACACTAATAAAGCTCATTGTCTTGATGTTCAGTACATTGTTACTTGTCGTGATTAGAGTTCAAGTTATTCAATCCCAACTTCCAGTGTTTACAAGGTATGAAATTCTTCATTTTTTTTATTCTGTTTTTTGACTTAAGATTTTAAGTCATCATTAATGCTTCAGAAGGTCTTTAGTTTATACTTAATTTTTCAACAGCTTTACTGAGATCTCAATATACTCATAAGGTTACATATACTATTTAGAATAAGCATTTTTTCTGGCATATATGTTTACAGTCGTGCTTGAAACCTCCACAGCAAAGATCATAATAGTGTTGCCTTCATATCCTGAGTGATTTTTTGTTTTGTTTTGTTTTGTTTTGTTTTGTTTTGTTTTCGGAGACAGGGTTTCTCTGTGTAACTTTGTGCCTTTCCTGGATCTCACTCTGCCTCTGCCTCCCGAGTGCTGGGATTAAAGGCGTGCGGCACCACCTCCCGGACCTGAGTAATTTTTATCTACTTTATGAAGTAATGCTGAGAGAAAAATGTTCAAGCCTCTGACTAGCCTTGTCAATTTGTCTATTTCTCCTTGCAATTCTGGTAATTTTTAATTCATGTGATTTTTTTTAAGCCCCAAAACATGTAAGATTGTTGTGGCATCTTGATGATTTATCACTATGAAATGGGCTTTTTGAATCATCTGTTCAGAAGTGAACTGTTTTCTGTTAATGTAGGCTGACCGGCAATCTTTTTGCTGTGATGTAATGTATATATATATATATATATTTTCCAGCACTGTACTGTTTTTCTGTCTCTCTGCCTTAATGAAGATTTCTTATAGCGTATATTACAATTGGATCTTTTTTGTCTTTTCAATCTTCTAGATGAGGTGTTTTATCCATTTGCTTTTAATATAATTGTTGATATATGTAATGTAAATCGATAATGTTATGATTTTTCTCTTTGTTTCATTAATGCAATAAATCCACAGAAATCTGCTTAAGGCATATTAGGGAAATTTAGTAGGGTAAATTGAGGAAATATACTCACAAATACAGAACAGAGTAGACAGCTAAAGTCCTGATCTGACCAGGAGCAATCCACCTGGCAGTTTACTCACACCAGGAAGCAGGGAAGGGGCTCATGATCCTTCTCCTTTACTTTTTAAGAGGTCACATACAATGGCAAAAATCACCACCTCTTTCAGGCCCTATAGCCCAAGGTCATGGGTGGAGCAAATACCACTACATTCCCCTTTTTGTCTAAATAAGAAGGTTCTAAACTTAATGCAAACTATTGATTATCAAGTGTTATTCAGGAAAAACAAGGGATAATACATAAACAAAAATGGAAATACAACCAACAAGAACAACATCAAACAAGAAAGACATGCTAAATGTCCAGAAATGTCCAGATCATAGGTAAATGGCAAATTACCAAGATTATTCCAATAGCTATCCTATCTTGAAGATTCTAACTCTAGTACTTAATATGTTCTAGCTGAGATACAAGAAGATTGTAACTGTAACTATCTAGTCTTCAACTCCATCAAAGACCTGAGAAGGAAGATAATACCTGAGAAAATGGAAAATGCAAGCAAGCAATTTCCGAAATTATTTCAAGAATAGACAGAGACAGCTGGCAGCCTGGGTAGTCACCTAAAGTTTCTCAGCATTGTTGGAGCATCCAATTTGGCCACAGGCCTAGACTATCTGACAGACTATTTTCAGAAGCTGGAATTTTGAAATAACCATCTTACCCTGTCTTGGCAGAGTTCAGTAGTCACTTTTCCTTGTGTCCTGCTTGTCCGGAAAGGGGACAGCATTCATACTGTCAGCAGTCAAGGCAAGGGCAGTTCTTTGTCCAGCAGGTCATTTTGTACCAAGAAGAAAACAAAATTCCAAACAGAAATGTCTTAGTAACCCAACATTCTCTCGGGATCAGATCAGTGCTGCCAGAAGCAATCATGTGTCATGTCAACAGAATTCTAAGTTATCAAAACATTTAAATGCCATGTTCTCTAGGTCTGTGAAGTGTTTGAAGATTACTTATCCATCTGACAATTGTTTCTGTAAATCTGGAGACCCTAGCTAACATAACTATAGAAATGACAAGCAAGGGTGACTATAGTTCTGTAAGTCTTATCTGCCTAAATAACCTAAGGACTAAGGCTACACATTAACAAGATAAACAGTCTGACCTCAAAATTGTGACAATACACAAAATATCTTAAACAGATGTAGAAATATATAGTGCAGTATGCAATATGACAATATTCATAATATGTATCAATACACAAAATATCCTAAACAGAGGTAAAACATACATACAGTATGATACATATAATATTACATTTGTATCAGTACACAAAATATTTCAAACAGGAGTAAAAATATATGTACAATACAACAAATATAGTTTTGTATTTGTATCAATATACAAATTATCTTAAATAGGAATATAAGAATAGTTTACATTTGTATCAAATATATAAGAATCTATATCGGTGCAAATTATCCAAGGCTGATAGTTTGCTAAATCAGTTTACTAGTAAATATAATAATCTGCCTTAATATACTATATCTACTATCCCCCTTTTTCTTTTCTAAAGGAGATACTGAGTCTAAATTTTATTGTTCCACTGCTAATCCTATAACCATAACCCTGAAAAAAATGAAAACTTTGGGAGAGGGGCGTCGTTTTCTTAGAATTGCTTCCTGTTGTTTAGGGGCAACAGTATCTCTGTGGGTCCTGTAAGAAAGTTAAGATAGTTAGGCCTAATAGGACTAGGTATAGAATATGCAGCCAGTCTCAGAGTAATGGGTAAGGTTGTCTGAGATTCTGGCTAGAAGTAGTATAATGGACCATCTCATCTTTGAATTGTCCTGAAGAATTAGTCCAAGGCTGATCATTGAGTAATGTTCTTAGGCACAATGACATCTTTCTGAACTGAGTAGAGTTGTTGTTGTGGGGCCCCATCTTCCTTCTGGAGACTTCAGAGATTGCAATTGGAAAGACTTATTTTTCATTGTGGAAAACTTGAACATTATTAATATCAAAATGGAAAATTTGGATTTAAGGTGATTTGAGGAAGGATTTCCGGAAATCAAGGATAAGCATGGGAAGAAATAGAATCTTGACAACAATGGTCCCTAGATTATTGGTTTTCTTATGTCTCACACCAGTTGGCTCTTCCGATATGAGACAGAATCTCCTAATTTTTCTTTTAGCGATATGCTTGGGTTTAGAGAAAGAGAAAGCTACATTCCAACTCCAAAGCCAGCTTGATTTATAATTGAATCGGGACCACAGCTGTTCTAGGGTTAAAGAGATATTGATGTTAGGCATTAAGGTATTACCCTGTAGAGTATATTCGTAGCAATGGGTCCTTCCTTTATGAGGTAGAAGTCTAGGTGTCCAGGGCCTTATGATTTCTTGAAAATGGGTATTTCTGTTATCCTGTAAAGACAAAAAAACAACGCTGCCCCAACTGCTGTTTTTTGAGTTTTTCTTACAACTTGTAGAGTTGTCACATCGGTGGATGAGTTGTTACTTCTCATCAAGGGCTTTCTCCTGTTCAAAGCAAATTTTTACTAATTTTGTTGGAATCCATGGCTCTTCTTCTCCTGCAGAAACAAAAGCAAAACCCGTTCTCCAACATAAGATGTATCCAGGTTTCTATTCTGAGGTCAACACATCTTTGAAGTAAACCGGTTGGTTTAGCTCAGGAGTTTTTCTGTTGTCCAATGTTTCTCCACAGCTGTTGTCCCTTTCTCATCAGCACTGAGAAAATTCAAAGTTAATTAAGCATTATATAATATATTTCTAGGGATGATTGCTACCTCTTTCTGTTTATTTAGCATATCCTTTGAAGTTTGATTGGATCTTTCTATGACTTCTTGGCCTGTGGGATTGTTATTAAACCTCTAATATGCTTTATATTGTAATACGCAAAAAAAAAAAAAACCCTGTCTCATTTTATTTGAGACATATGCTGGAGCACTGTCAATCTTAATTTGTCCAGATATTCCCATGATGGCCACCACAACTTCTAATAGGTGGAAGGAGGCCTCAAAATACCAAATGTTTTAACTGTGGTTATTAAGAAGGTCATATAAGAAGAAATTGTACACAGGGTGCTTCTAGAAGCAATGCTTCTTCTAGAAATAATCGAGACAGTAGACCCCAACCTTCTGGATTATGCAGAATATGTGGCAAAGGCCGACATTGGACCAATGAATGCAGATCAACAAGGGGCATACTAGGCAACCCTTTACCAGTGGGAAACACCTCAGGCCCTCATATCAAACGTGGTCCAAACATTTCCAATCACTGTAGAGGAAATTCTTCCCCAGAAAATTAAATAACCCAGTGCCTAATGTAAAGAACAATACTGCACTGGATGATAGAACAACTTTGATAGATGGATCAAAAATGAAAATAAAAAACACCATAAAACAAATATTTTGGCAGCTTCCATAAATGAGCAAAGACCAAAGCTTAGAGTGCGAATTAACAACATTGTCCTGGAAGGACTAGTGGACACAGGTGAGGATATTACTATAATTACACCAAAATCATGGTGTCCAAATTGGCCTCTTCAAGAGGTAGATGTCGAATTTCTAGGGATTGGAACCCTATCTCAGATAGAACAAAGTTCAAGATGGGTTGAATGCATAGGACCAGAAGGACAAAGAGGAAGGCTGAAGTCATGTGGCAAATGTAGCAGTGAATTTTTGGGGCTGAGATCTGTTACAACAGTGGAATACCCAGATTAAAATTCTTCCAATCTCAGAAGTAGAATATAGGCCAATTCATGTTTCTGGGAATAATATTATATGATAGTATAAAAAACAGCCACCAATCATTCAGGCTGTACATAAATGGAGCACAACTGTCATTGAACTCTTAGACGTACCACTACATCTCATCTCCTCTACATCTGTCTCCCAAAGATCAACCTCTGTGCAATTTGCATATAGCTTCCTTACCTATACATTTTTGCTTGGAATGTTCTTCTTTGGAAGAATTCAAAATAAATCTCTTATATTAAATTTTGGTATTATTTACAGTGCTTTTTATTCCATTGTTGTATCAACACTTTCCTACTGTGCCATTATTACTTTTCCATGAAGGATCTTATTTGACATGTCCTGGTTTATGAGCAACAAATTCCTTCAACTTTTATTTCTAGAAATATCTTTATTTCACTTGTGCTTTTAAAAAATACTTTTACTCAATTAAGAACATTATCTCAGCTCTTCCCAGGAGCTGGCTCAAAAGTTGGCTTTACTACCATCTGGCATGCATTGCTTTTATAGGCTGTCTCAAAATTTGGAGAAATAATGTATTCTGTTTTATTTTCATTTTAGATATGCTTTTCTACACAGATGTGCACTCAGACATGCCTTTCTTATGTCTCCCATATTTCTACATGTTCTTTTATGTTTTGTGGTCTTTAATTGTACGTTCTATCATGTATGATTCTTCTTGATGTGTTTGTGTTGTGTAAATTTTCTTGTCATTGTGAGTTGTATTTATTAGTCACATACCTGGTAATTTTTGAATGGATGCAAAGCATTAAGAATGCATTGATATATTCCCATAAATATTCTTGAGGTTTGTTCTGGCGTATATTTTAGTTCTTTAAGGTTGTAATATCTTTTAATTTTTGCTTTTAAATTTTATATGTGGAACCATAGTGAGCCTTATGATAGAAATTGCTTTGCTTTACAAGAGCTTTCTGACTTGACTACTCTACCTTGGAACTAAACTATGAAAATTTCTACCTAACTGCTAAGTAACTATCCTCCAGACTTTTTTTTATTAGTAGATCTTATCTCTGATTTTTTTTCTAGACATTCTTTCCTGGCTGTTAGTTTTTCTGTAACAGCTATAGCAAAAAAAACCCTGCAAACTAGATAACCTAAAAACAACATACCCGCCGCCTGGCTTCTGGTAGTTGCTGGCAGTCTTTGGCATTCCTTAACTTGTAGCTTTCTATACAAGTTTGCTCCATTTTTATATAGCCTTGCCTGTCTGTTTGTCTTCACTTTGTAAAGGGCACTGAGTAATTGGATATAGTGCCCACTCTAGTGTGACTATCTTAAGAAATTAAAATCTGCATTCTGTGGTTGCCTATTGTAACATTACCTTTCTTCCCACTTAATCATAGTAAAAATTTAAAATGAATTTTAACTGGTCCCCCATAAATTGTAAGTAACTGGTATTACATGAAATAATTGAGGAAGAAAAAAAAAACAACCACATAGTGATGTTTTATCCATAATAGTACATTACAAGTTATGGCTGGAAATTTTTTTTTCTTATTCAGATTCACAGAATAGATTATAAAAAAAAATTCAGATTATTATCTAAGCCAAAACATTTGTAGTATTTTCCTGTTATTAGTCATTCTCAGCATTTTTGTTGTTGTTGTTTTTAAGAAGTAATTTTAGCTTATCTTTTACCTGAGTCTGTCTGTCATCAACTAAACTCATTTAGGGATTGGAAAGAGATTGAATTATGTTTTTCTTACTCTTAGTTTTAATAATTTTGTTCTGTGTATCAGTCATTCTGAAAAATTATTTATGCATGTGCTATGTGAGTACTTATTTGGTATGTATTGCATATAAATAAATTTTTCAAAATAAAAGCTTTTAAAAATATGCTTATAAATTAGATTTTATTATATTGCCCTGAGAAATTGATTTTGTGGTTTGGTTTGCTTAAATATTAATTCTTTAAATCAAGTATTCTAATCTGTTCACTTTTAAAAATGAATAGTGTTTCCTCTAAAGAAGAGAAAGCTTCAGGTTCAGTTCTGCCTGTTTACTTCCATTTCAAGCTCTGACTCTAAAGACGTTACTTTTCATGTATAGCCAACTATATAAGTTCTAAATGACACTGTTTGTTCAAGCACTATTGATTTTTTTTCTCAACCATTTGATTCTTTTCAAAATAAATCAACTGAAATAGGATAGAGGTTGATGCTTAATTCATTTTAAAACAACAAACTGTGTTCTTAAGGACTATATGTAAATAAATTAAATTTAGTATTTGGATTCCAAACCAAATATGTAAACATATTCCTTTGTCATATACTTATTTTTAAAAATTTTACTTAATTTGTAAAAAAAAAAATTAGACTGTACTAATTAACTTCATAGTCAATATATCATGATTTAGAGAAAACTAAATGTGAACATGTTAGTATTTACTAGGAGAAAAATTAGAACACAAAATGCTGAGTGGGCTTACATGTTAAATACTTTGTATTAGTAATGTGATTTTCAGTTTTATTTCAAAGCAGGAAGAAAGTTCTAAGTGATGCAGCTCTGTAGTCAAAGTACAAAGACAAATTTTCCATAGGAATCATAAATTTTATCAGTATTTAACCCTAACTTTTGATTCATATAGAAAAACATTGCTAGATAGAAGCTTCCATACAACAAATAAATCTCAAGCTCATACAACTTTTTTATGACCTTTAATTTGAAAGTCTTGATTTAATGAAAGTACTTTTAGAGGTTGTCAGAATTATTATTCATGTCTGGATTGTTCTAATAATTACTGAAAAGAGCTGACCTGATTTCACTTCAAGCAGTTCTCCCTTAATACCATTTCTCTCATCTAAACAGTTTTTAGATTAGGCAGTTTGATTGAGATTTTGAATTAGACAGCAAGATTCTGAGGTACCTATAACATATTTTTACTCTTTAAAACATGATTTATTTTTACTCTGTGTGTGTGTGTGTGTGTACACCACATGTGTGCAGGAACGAGCAGAGGCCAGAAGAACATGTTAGCTCTCTTGGGGCTGGAGTTGCAGGCAGTTACGAGCCCCCAGCGTGGGTGCTGGGAACCAAACTTAGGTCTCTACAAGAGCAGCCACTACTCCTAACTGCAAAGCCCCAAAGTATTTACCCTTGTGTTGCACATAAAGTAATTGTGTATTAGCTATATATTTAATAAGTAAAATTGTTATCTAAAAAGTGGGGTTTGGGACGGCTGAGCTTGCTCAGTGGGTAAAGGCGCTTGCCACCAAAGCTTAGTAGTTCAGTTCCCAGGAACTCACATGATGGAAAGAGAACTGAGTCACAAGCGGTCCTCTGACTTCCCCGTGTGTGTTAATTAGTGTCATGCCCATGCCCTTACTTACACTCATTCTCCCACTCCCTTTTTCTCTCCCCTAATTAAAAAAAAAATTAAAGCCTGCAACATTTAGACTGGGAGCTGTTGTTTGCTATTTATTTAGTGCATTCATATGTAATCACCATACTTGAAAAACTAAGACAGGAGGATCCTGAGTTCAAAGTTAGCATGAGTTATGTAAGCAATAACCATGTCTCAAAAAACCACCAGCTGTGTTATAGCTCAGTATAGAGTGCTGGCCTATTCAATGTGGTGGTCTCAATCCTCAGCACTGGGGGAACACGTTTTTTTAATACCTTTTTTGTTGTTGTTTGTGCAGGTTTGATAATCCAGCTGCCGTAAGCCCAACCCCTACACGACAGCTCACTTTTAACTACCTCCTTCCTGTGAACGCTTGGCTTCTCTTGAATCCTTCAGAACTCTGCTGTGATTGGACCATGGGGACGATACCACTCATAGAGTCATTTCTAGATATTCGCAATCTCGCCACTTTTGCTTTCTTTTGCTTTCTGGGGGCTTTGGGAATATTCAGTCTCCGATACCCTGGTGATTCCTCAAAGACTGTCCTAATGGTAAGAAATCCTAACTTTTCAAATTATGTTGCATTTTGTTGGTTCCGTGCGACATTATCTGTAATTTATCCAATGTGTGCTTCTAGAAGTATATTTCTTTGTTGATCATTCTCAATTTATGAACATATGTTACATTGTCCTTATTACTTATTAATTAAATGAATAATGGAATTATTTTACAGGTATATTTTAGCATGCACAAGCAGCTGTGTAAAACAGAAACTAATAATATTTTTCTAATGTGATGAAACAATGAAATCACAATCAGATCCCTTTGTCATTCATTTTCTTTCTCTACATTTCTTATTCACATTAAAAAAAAAAAAGATTACATTGTATGCTTGCTTTCCTGGCACTGTGAATAGTGTCATGCAGTATGCAGCTAAAGCAATAGAGACTTTAAGTCCTGTTAACAAGATTTTAATTGCTCCCTGAGTGCGGCTGTGTCTAGAGACCTCTGATTATTTCAAAATTTATGTGTGTTTGTATGTGTATGTGTGTGTGCACACTCATTTTGAAAATTTCCTCCTTCAGTCTTGACTTTGCAGGATTTATTTTTCCTCACTCTTTTTTAATTGTTGAAGGTAACATTTTCTTTAGCATTTACTGTACGGTAGAAAGTATTTTAATGTTTCACAAGGACATCGTTCCTGGCTAGCACCACTAGACTAACGTTTTGTTGGTATAAATTTGTGAATTGATTGCACCCTCTTTACGTGGTAGCTTGTGAGGCCCTGTGTGAGAGGAGCTCTCAGGTCCTTATTTCCAGAGAGTTTGCAGTCTAAGAAACTTGTGACAAATGGCTAACATACAGAAAAAAATTGAAAGAATGCGGAGCGTAGGAAAAAGATCTGTTGGCTTTTATACTCAAACGTGCAAGGGTGTATCTTTAAAACATCCTATTGGAGTTTTTGAACAGTACTTTGAACTTCAGAAGAAATGCTTAGGCCTCACTTAGTCTGGAGGTACTAAATGAAACCAGAGGATGCATAGATAGGTGCATGGGATGGAGGACAGGGCAGCTGGGAGAAGCCTTTCTCAAACAGGCCTTTACCAGTTTTCTATAGGCTTAATATCATTCAAGTCACAACGAGGGCCACTCAAACTTAGGGATGCTGCAGCATTCTTGGTGTTCATTCTCTCCTAGAAAATAGTTAACATAACTGAGTAGTGTAAAAGAAGTTGAACTACTACTGAATTCTGAAAGAACTCCATATTTAAATTGTTTGTGGAGAAGAAAACAATCTAGGTAGGACACAGACTCCCAAAAACAGGCAAATGTTTTAGGAAAGAGTGACTGGTTGACTTTAACAGGCATTGTTAAACATAAAAATGAGATCTATTTGAAAATGTTGGATTCGACAAGGTATCACTGAAGCAGTTTTACTGGAACATGAGAAAAATAAGAGCTAGTTCATATCAGATAGACCATTGGTTGATACTTAAAAAGCATTTCATTTGTGTTGTGGACTTTTTAGAAACAAAGATATCACTAATGGGTTGCCTTTGTAATTTCAGAATTATTTAGTTGAACCGTTAAGTGACTTTAAAGCAAGTGGTTGTAACCACAGCTTTAAAAGTTTTGTCCCACAATTGTTTTATGGGTAAGGGATGTAATAAATGGGGAGACAGGTACACAAAATGATATCTAAGGTTCCAGAGGCAACAGGTTTAAATTTAGGTATGCTGACTAGATTTATGTAGAAAGCCATTGAATAAGTAAGAAAGTGAGTAACTAGTAGGTTTGTGAAGATCAGCAGAACACCTAGCAAAAATGTGGTGTCAGTTGGATGGGTAAATTCACTGTTCTCTTACGTGAAGGAAATGAAGAAGCAGGAATGTCAATCAATGTTGGTGAGGGTAGTTAGTAAAGGCAGCTGAGAGTTGTTTCTCTTTGTTCTGTGATTTTTAGTCCTCACCCTTTCGCTTTGCCTCCATAAATTAGAAACAATGGTTTCCTGATAAAAACATGGGTGAGAAGTTTGATAAAAGCAGTCAAGAATCAGAACAATCAAAGAGAATGGAATTATACATAGCAGGGAAACCTAGAAAGCCTGAGGAGTCTGGGAGAGTTCTGAAGTTGGTGACCTTGAACTTATAATGATATGAATTTTGTCAGTCCAGTCTCAATACTTTTCCTAAGAGTCCGTTGCTGCTTAAGTAAATTCACACAAAATAAATATATTTACTTTTGAACTTGTGCTAAAAGAACAGTTGAAAGATAGGAGACTCCAAGTTAAAGATATAGGCAGATAGATTAAAAAAATAAAAGCAATGAAATAAATTTACTTAATGATTTACTTAAGTTATATGTTATTTCATATATGTAAAAGAAAAATTATGCCCTTGGACATAACTGTTTCGCATATACTCTTAAGTCATGCTAATTTTCTTAAATGTTAACTTTTCTGAAGATGTCTGAAGAAGCAGGACAAGAAAGTAGTGCCCAAAGACAGATTCCATATTAGGTATCTATTAAGATATTAAATATATATCAACAATATAATGCAAGAGTTGTTAGTCCCCATTTTTGCTTATAAGGAAGTGTTCTCAGGATGATTGAGTAGTTTATATTACAAAAGAATTAAGTTTGGGATTTATCTTTAAACTCTTGGCTCTTGCCACTAATGTCCCTTTTTTTTTTTATTGTTTTGATTTTTTTTCTTACATATGAATGCTTTGCCTTCATCTCTGTCTGTATACCATGTGCGTGTGCCTGGTGCTTACAGGGCCCAGAAGAGGGCATTGGATCCCCTAAGACTGGAGTTACAGACAGTTGTGAGCTGCCACTGAGGGTATTATGAACTAAACCCAGGTCCTTTTGAAGAACAATCTCTTTTAACTGCTAAGCTGTTTCTCCGGCCTATAATATTCTTCTCAAAAGGACTTTCTATTATTAGGAGAAGAAAACTATAGGCTAATCATAGTTACGAAGATTGGCATACATTAATTAGTACTTCATTAATTAAGATTTCTAAGTAATCATTAAAAAGATATAGTCAGACTTTAACTGAGTGATCATTTTCCTTGTTTATGTAATTTAGTCATTAATGTAGCTAAATAGCTTTACTCTATGTGGTTGTTTTATTAATCATGTGTCTCTAGGAAATGAGAAGTAAAAAAAATCCTTAATAGTTTGTGCTTTGATTTTTTAAATACTGAAATTTCAGACCAGTTAATTGATGTGATGCAGCTTCATCTTCATCTCATTAATGAAGTATAAGAAAAGAGACGGCCCTTCCTCAGGTCCTTTCGAAAGCTTCAGATTTCTGAAACTGAAGTGTTAAATTGCATATTCAAGTAAGTCCTATAAAACAAAACAGGGGCCTAGGGATGTAGCTGACTGGACAGGTTGCTCTGCTGATGTGCATGAGGTCCTAGGTGCAGACAGGAAGATCAGAAGTTCAAGATCATCCTTGACAACATAGCAATTTCAAGGCCAGCCTAAGCTACAAGAAATCCTATCTCAAAAACAAAATGAAAAACAAAAAAAAAAAGAAGAAGGGAAACAAAATACGGAAGCAAATGTCCACAGCTACAAGTCCTAAGCTATCAAATTTAAATCCTCCCATGTAATTTATATGCTTAGTCATGGGTCGCTTTATAGTCAAGAAGCCACATGTCATCACATTTTCTGAAGGACAGGAAATCTGAATATCCTTACGTTTTTCTCAGTATGCAATGCTACCATTTTAGAGATTGTTTTAAAGAATAAAATCTACTTATTTAAAGGGACAGTTTTATTTTTACATGCATAGTATAAACCTCTTTTTAAACATGTAACTCATTAGAATTCTGGGGGGGGAAGGGGGCTGGAGAGATGGCTCAGAAGTTGAAAGCACCAGCTGCTCTTCCAGAGGACCCAGATTCAATTCCCAGCACCTGTATTGTAGTTCACAAAGATGTGTACGTCTGTTCTCAGGGCATCTGATACCCTCTTCTGACTTCTGTAGGCACGGCACAGATACACACACATGCAGGCAAAACACCCACACACCTAAAATAAAAATAAGGAAGAAAAAAAAAACCACCATTCAGAAAAATCTTCTTTGAAAAAAGAATGTTATACAAGCTATAGAACCAGGATATTATATAAGTTTTAGAACCAGAGTATCTGTAAGCTATAGAACCAGACGTCCATGTCTAATCTAAACTATACCTTACTTCAATCTTTCAGACTCCAGTATTATAGGGTTTCTTGTAGTAGTGTTCTAGAAACCAACATTTTTGTCTGTTACCAACCTTGGTGATTTTGTTTTCCTAAAAAAATCTATTGACATTTTCTCAGCTTACTGTTACCACATGCACAAAAGTTGGGTGTGTAAGGTTTTTTCTTCTTTTTCATTTCTTTCTTCCTGTGTAACAAAAGTTTATGTCCCTTGACCAACATCTCCCCAGACTCCTCTGCCTTGCTCTGGTAAACACCATTCCATTCTGTTTCTGACATCACTTTTTTATAGTCCATATACAAATGAAAGTATCAGGAGTATGGCATATTATATAATGTCCAGCACTTTTATCCCTGTTGCAAATGGCAAGAGTTTCTTCCTCCTTTTAAGGCTAAATAGGATTTTCTTGTGCATATATGCCCTACTTTATCTGTTCATCCATCTGCCCATCACTAAGTTGGTTCCATTTGCTGGCTGTTCTGAACCGTGGTGCAAGAATGGAAGGGTAGATACGTTACAGTGTGTGGGTTTCCTTCTTTTCGATATAAACTAGTGGGATCGCTGGATTGTATGACTCTTTTTAATATCTTGAGGCATTCCCGTCCTGTTGCATGTAATAACATTGCTAATTCGGTATTGGTGAAATTATTAAGGCCACTCCATGTAGTTAAAAGGGAGATTTATTTAGTGGCATAACTTACAAATGAAGGGATAGGTAAGTTGCGGGATCTGGTAAAGACGCAGCACAGTCCGGCATGTTCTCTGGAGAACTCTGCTCGGTCTACCTTCAGCGTTCAGGGTCCAGGAAACGAGAGAAGGTGGTGCATCGGGATCTCGGGTCTTCAGGGCCCTCTCCTGGCCCCGCCTTGTAGGCGTGATAGTTACCGAAGCCTCAATGGGGGTTGGAACTCCCAGACCAAAGCTGGAATGGCTACCCGCTACAAATAAGTTCCTATCATTAAGTATGCATTGATTAACATTCCTCTACATTCTTCTCAACACTTGCTTTCTGTTGTCTTTCTGACAATGGCACTCTAACTCTGACGGAGTTCATTAAACTTTAAGTTTGCATTTCTCTGATGAGTAGTAATATAGAGCATTTTTCATACAGCTTTTGGTTGTTTGTATGTCTTCTCTGCCCATTTTTTTTATTGGATTTTTTGCTATTTTTCAAAATATTCTTTTAAAAAGTAATTTAACTAAGTGAACCTTGTTAATAAACTTAGCTAAAAGTTGTATTTCTCACAGATCAAGTGAAGTATTGCTAATTATGTTTTTCATATCTCCAATGCTGTAAAAGGTTCAGAGTCTAATTTCAAATGACAACTCATAAAGTCTGTAGGCAGTCTCCCAAAGTAAATCCTGTAAATCAAAAACTTCCTTCTTATCTTGCTGATGTACATACTGATGTTTATTACTACCCGTGTTGCCTTTATGTTTACTGTTCATGGTAGTATTATCTAAAATATTCTACAAACTCATTTACTCAAAATAAATTATAAAAGCTTTTATTGTTTGTCATCTGTGTATTTTTTTAATTTAATGTGCTATCTTTTTTTTTCATTCTAGGCACTTTGTTTAATGGCATTACCATTTATTCCTGCATCCAACCTTTTCTTTCCTGTTGGATTTGTTGTTGCTGAGCGAGTATTATATGTTCCTAGCATGGGGTTCTGTATTTTAGTAGCTCATGGATGGCAAAAAATTTCAAACAAAAGGTGAATTAAATGCTAGTTTGTCTGATTATTAAATTTAGAATTAAATACATTAAAATTTAATGTGTTAGTATGTTAGTCTGTATGTAGTCCAGTTTTCTAAGCCATACTCTTAGTCTTTTCATCTTGATAGCTGTAGTTCAAGTTAGAAAAGCTCTTCACCTACTCCCTCTGTGTTCTCTATATAATTTATATTACAGCCCAAGACAACCACCTGAGTCAGACCCAAGTGGAACAATGATACTGTTATTGAAACTCAAGCACAAATGACCATTTCCACTTTCATATGCAGTGACTAAGATATGGTCATCCGATTAGAGTCATTGAGTTCTGAGTGTACCTAAAATGTGTTTAGCAAGCATTCATAATTTCCTATCACCGTCTTCATTATAAAATAATGTAGGTTTCTGTGGTGCTTTAACAGTTAAGCTTCTAACAGTATGCTTAGAAACTGACATAACCAAAGGGATTATGTACGTTTAATATACCAATAAATGATACTAATTTTGATTTACAGCTGACTCTCTACATCAATCTTAACATCTCTTACATATTGCCTCCTTTTATATCCAGTTAAGACTTTTATTTAAAAATTATTTCCATGATTTTTATAAACTTATCCCCCACCTCGTTATCTTATATAAGTTCCAGCTCAGAATCTTCATGCTATATCCATTCTTTGAATATTTTCATTTTTTTCTGCATTTTGCATCTAGCCTCTTTTGACACACATGCACTCAGTAAACTGTCCTATTTAGTTTCACAATTATCAGCCATATCTATCAAACCTTTCTTATAATTTCTACCAGTGTATCCAGTTGTTATCGTCACCAATTTTTAGGGCCTACTATGTGCCAAGGATTATTCATGATAGACATTTAGAATTATTTTCTCATTTAATCTTAACACACCTGCCCTCCTGTGCAAATGTGAAAATTGAAGCTCATGCAAGTTACCTGAATTGCCCGAGGTCATGCATCTAGTAAACAGAAGTGTTGATTACAATTTACATTGTAGTTCTTCCAGTGATGCTATCTGATCCATATTATCTTGTTCTGCCTAAGTGGATCTGTCGAAATGTAAGATATTGAACCGTGTTAGAGATCCAAAACACAGACAGTTTCAAAATATTAACCAAGTGAGATAATAGAGATTGATGTAATCCTCCTGTTATGAGTGAAGAATCAGATGTCAACAATTGGCCTAAAGTTTTGGGATTGGCATCTGTTTTATAGGTTTTCCTCTGTTTTTTAACAGACAGTTCTGACCTTAAAATATAAATAAAAATAATCAGAGACTAAAAGAGCAATATATTAGAAAAAATTTGAATTTGTACCAAATTTGTGTAGACTTTTACATATCATTGTCCCTTAACAGTAAACTATTAACTCTTGCACAGTCATTAAGCATTGTTTAAAATATATAGGAAAGTTGTGTAGGCTCTGCAAATGTTTACCATCTTAGATGAAGGCTTGAGCATCCTCAGACTTTGCTGTCCAATGGGAATTTTGTAATAGATCTACAAAACCCAAAGACTGAATAAAATATCAGTGAAGTCTCAGTTGGAAGGCCATATTCATAATATTTAATTTGGGGGTGTTGTGCTTTCTAACTGTGGAAGTTGTTAGAATGAATTCAAAATGATAATTTGGAAATGTTTAACATATTTGTTACCTCTTCTAAGATGTAAAATGCTTTTGGTAATGAAGACAGTACTTTTTTTCTTCTTATATCTTTTGAACAGTGTATTGAAAAAACTCTCTTGGATTTGTCTGTCCATGGTGATATTAACCCATGCCCTGAAAACACTCCATAGGAATTGGGACTGGGAGTCTGAATATACATTGTTTATGTCAGCATTAAAGGTAAAGTATTATTACTCAGAGGACAGGAAAGTGAAAATGTGAAAATGTGAAACCATTTTTTACTATACTTTTAGGCAGACATTTACTTCCATTTTAGGCAAGTAGCAATAAATTGTTTTTATATAATATATACTATAACCAACTCCCTA
Source organism: Peromyscus eremicus (assembly GCF_949786415.1). Taxonomy (NCBI): domain Eukaryota; kingdom Metazoa; phylum Chordata; class Mammalia; order Rodentia; family Cricetidae; genus Peromyscus; species Peromyscus eremicus. Next base: position 27,277,744 of record NC_081434.1, read on the forward strand.
AGTACTATTTAATTATATGTCGAAAGAATATATAAGTAGTTCTGTGAATGGTATACTAAATTCATGTGAAAGTCACATGGCAAAATTTTTACATAGAAAACTATATCTTCTTAGTTCTTAGGTGCACAGTTTTTACCATTCAGTGTCTTAATAGCATGGTAGTATAGGATATGACAGCTCACAGTTCATTGGTGGCTTTGTTAGTGTTAATGGTATAGAATAATGAGAGTTCTAAAATCAATGCATTATTAGTTCAGTGAGATGAAATATATAACACAAGTGTCACCCTGCTGTGTGAAGGAGTGTACTGGTTCAGCGCTATTGGTAACAGAGTTAGTAGACAGAATTTTATTTAAAAATGGAATTTTTCCCCCAAGCTTTCGTTCTCTCTTATCCTTTCCAAATCTCTAAACTCATATTTTCTTTTGCCTATTTCTTTTTTTTAATTGTATATATGTGCAGATGTCTGTGTGTGGGTATGTGCATGTGAGTTCAGGTGCTCACTGAGGCCAGAGGTGGTAGATTCCCCTGAAGCTGCCTGATCTGAATAGTAGAAAGCAAACTCAAGTCCTGTGAGCGCAGTCCATGCTTTAAACTGCTGAGCCATTCCTCCAGCCCCTCCTTCTGACATCTTCTATATTTTCCATTACTTAGCTTTATTGAATCATCTGCTTCATGAGATATCTTTATATAACATCTACTTAAGATTGGATGATTAAAGTGAAATCCTAATTTGTCTTATCAATTAAAACCAGGAGTCAGATATCAGGGTAACAACCTGAAAGATCAGAGAAGCAGAGCAGCAGCCACTAGAGACTTCTTACCTCTATGAATCCTCAGACTGAACGGGGGGCCTAGATCCTGTCTCTACCCACCTCATATTCCTGTCTCCACCTCCAAATTGTGCTGGGATTAAAGATGTAAGCCTCTCAAGTACTGGGATCAAAGGTGTGAGCAACCACCCCCTGGCCTCTTAATTTTGTCTAAACAAAAAGCAAAGGTTTTAACTAACATAGAAAAACTGTATACAATAAGTACAATAAACACATACAAATATATACCGGCAATAATTACATTAGCAATATCTAATCAATTAGCATTTGACAAATTTAGAGAAAATACTATCTGTCCTATCTTGTTGAGTCCAAAGTGTTGTACCTAATTCACTTTCTATCCTAACTTGCATTACCAACCCAAAACTATCTTTTGATGTCTCTCAACCTTATACACTTTACACCTCTTTTGTGCGTGTCTTTTCTGAATTTGTAAAAAGGGAAAACTATAACTATAAAGTCTTCAACTCCATCAGAGACCTGAGAAGGATATAATATTACCTGAGTAAACAGGAAGTGTAAAGCAAACAACTTCCGAAAATAAGAAATGAAACAGCTGGCTGCCTGGACAGTCACCCAAGATTCCTCTACAGTGTTGGGGCCTCCACCTTCGACCTACAGGCCTAGAATATTGACAGACTTATCTGTGAAGCAGGATTTTCGAGGAACTGTCCTACCTTGTTTTGGCAAAGTTCTGCAGTCACTTTCTTTTCTGTCCTGCTTGTCCATTTTGGACAGAATACTGTCAGCAGTCGAGGCAAGGGCAGTTTCTTGCCCAATGACTAACTTTTGCCACAAAGAAAGTAACATATGGAGTTTCTTCAATGCCCATCATCTTCTTTGAAGTAGATTGGTGCAGACATGTCTCATTGTCATTAAAAAGAGAGAGAGAGAAAGAGGGAGAGGATCTTATGTTATTAAGACATCTTAAATGCCATATTCTGTAGATCTCTGAAGTGTTTGAAGACCACTTGTCTATCTAAAATATATCTGTTTGACCTTGAAAACACACCTAACATGACTACAAATTTGATTGTAATAGGTGACTAACTACTAACCTGCATTTCTTTATTATCCTAAATAGTTTGTAATAATAACTTTCAAGGACTTGAAATTTACATTACATTGTTAGATGAGCTGTGTAGGTACAATGCCTTGAACAAGAATAGCAATGTATGTACAGTATGTTTTAACCAAAATAACCTTAAATTTGTATCAATACACAAAAATCCATATCAATGTAAAATATTTAAAGCTAGTAGTTGCTTTTTTGGTTTAAAAGTAGATTCAATAATCTACCTTTTTATCCTATCATTTCTGTAACATATATACAGTATAACAAAAATAATCTCAAATTTGTATCAATGTACAAAAATCCAAGCCAATGTAAAATATTTAAAACTAATAGTTGCTTTCTTTGGTCTAAAAATAGATTCAATACTCTACCTTTTTATCCTATTTCTCTACCCCCCTTTTTCCTTTCAGAACAAGATCACTGAATCTAATCTCCTTTGTCCAGCTTTTTCCTGACCATTACCAATAATAATTTGTAACCAACCCCCCTAAACGATGAGAAATATCCATCACCCACTGAACGACCAAAAACCACCCACCCTATCTCTTAGGAATGTGGGCATCCTGTTCTTAAAATTACTTCGTCCTGTCTGGAGGTGACAACATCTTTAGGAGACCCTGAAAATATGGGATAATTGTCAAGTCCAGGAAGAGCCAACTGTGGTGATATATTGTGTACTCTAATAAACTTGCCTGAGGATCAGAGAAGCAGAATAGCCAGCCACTAGTTTTTAACTCTACAGAATCCTCAGCCTAAAGAGAGTGAGTTCCTGTTTCCTCATGCCTTATATCCCTTTCTCTGCCCTGCCATATTACTTCCTGGGATTAAAGGTGTTTGTGCTTACCAAGCAAACGATGAGATCTCAAGTGCTGGGATTAAAGGTATGTGCCACCACTGCCTGGCTCTGTTTCTAATCTAATGGCTGGCTCTGTCCTCTGATTCTCAGGCAAGTTTATTAGGGTACACAATATATCACCACATTTCAGACAAGTTTATTAAGGTACACAGTATATCACCACAGCTAGCTGTATCATTTGTTGTCCAGTGTCTGTGTAATGGGAAAATGAAGGGCTTGTCTCAAGTCCTGGCTAGAGTAGTCTGTGCAGCTGGACCATCTCTGCTAGCCACCTTGAAATTGTCCTGAGAAGTTTGTAGTCCAAAGCCAATCTTTAGGTACTATTTGTCGTCTTAGTGGCATTACCATAGTCCAGGTGGAATCATCATTGAGGGGCCCCATCATCTTTTTAGAGACTTTAGAGATTGCTGTTAGGAAAGTTTATTGTTCACTGTAGAAAACTTAAACACCATTAATATCAAAACAGAAAGTTTAAATTTTAAGATAGTACTATACCTAACCAGATGAAGTGTGATCCTGACTTGTCTTATCAATAAAAAGAGTCAAATATCAGGATAATAATCTGAAAGATCAGAGAAGCCGAGAAGCAGCCACTAGAGACTTCTTACCTCTACAAATCTTAAGACCAAATGGGACCAAGATCCTATCTTCACCTGCCTTATATTCCTGTCTCTGTCTCCTGATTGTGCTGGGATTAAAGGCATAAGCCTCCCAAGTGCTGGCATTAAAGGTGTGAGCCACCACTGCCTGGCCTCTATGGCTAGCTAGTGGCTAGCTCCGCACTCTGATCTCCATGCAAGCTTCATTTGTCAGAACACAAAATATCACACAGCAGATGATCTTTCTTGTATTGTGCAGTTTTACTTCCCTCCTAACTGTGTAGGTAATTGAAGCATCATTGCCATATTAAATCCATAATTTTTGTATATTAATGGCATCCCATAATTATTAAGAATTTTGCCTGCATTTATTCTCAGGACGCTGAATAAAGCCCATAGTTCCAATCACTGCAGCTACTCCTTTGGCTATGTATCATGTTTTACCCATCTGTGAGCTTGAAACACACACATGGATTTCACAACTTTAATCTCAGCATTTCTATTTCCATAGTAAGCTATGTAAATAGCTTTAAACATGTCCAACCAAAATATATTCTTATATTCTAGTACCTTCTCTCCTAAACAGAATACAAATACTACTGCAGTAGTTTTCAAACAGGATTGTGCTCTAGTCGAATAAAACTTTGGGAACATTTCTGAAACATAAACGAAGTCAAAGTGATGTTGTTTTATGATACGTTAGAGAAAAGTGAACTTTGTCTCATTTCTCGGAGTATTTCCGTAAAACATTCCTTTCCCAATAGTCAACCAAACAAATGTCTATGAACTGGAGGTTTTTGGATTGTTGGTAGTGGTGCTATATTTCTGACTATAGCTCATTATGTTTTTACTTGTGTTTAAGGTGAATAAAAACAATGCCAAATTATGGAATAATGTGGGTCATGCTCTGGAAAATGAGAAGAACTTTGAGAGAGCTTTGAAATACTTCTTGCAGGCTACCTATGTTCAGCCAGGTAAACACTGTTTACTAAATTGACGAATAGCTTATTTCCTAAGGCTTTATTAAAATTGTAGTTGTTAGATGGCACTAATGTGCACATTGGGTGGAGTGAGGGCACACGGTTGATTAAGCTGAGTTCAAGGGGGTAGAGGAAGAATTATTGAAGACACCATAGGAAAAAATGAACGGGTGTTGTGACTAATGCTGTGGTGATAGGCCAAGAGAAGATGGCAGAATGACAAAGCGTTTTGGGAGAAACAAGGCGGAGGTCAAGTGTATCCATGTAGCTGAGAAAAGTAATGGTGCATTGTGGGAAGATAGGCGGGATCTGGTGTACAAGCTGCATTACTTGTAGGACCTAGAATAAATTGTGGTCACTAAGAAGGCACAGTGTAGACTGTGGATGGGAGGCGAGTCAGTAATCTGTAGTAACCTGAAGTCGCCTTCTGTTGGCTTCTGTTCGTCAGTGCAAAAGTACAAACACTAGTAGACAGCAAAGGAATGGACTGTTTGAGATGTATGAACAGGGAGAATGCAAAATGGTCCTGTGAGACAGTGCTTCACAAACTTCAGTGTGCATATCAGTCTCCTAGAGATCTTGTTCTAGTGATATTCTGGTGCAGATATAGGTATAACCTTGAATTGTACATTTCTTGTAAGCTCTCATATGATTTATCCACATGAAGCAGGGGTAGGCAGCTAGAAAAACATTACAGTTGCCAAGCAGCATTAGCACCCTGCTTGAGATTAGTAATAACTGAAAAGTCACTCTGTTGATCCAGTTAAATGTTTTCCTCCCCTTACTTTCCAGCTAAGGTGATGATCTTGAGGCATGAATTACTCTGTTAATAAGAATTAGAATTTTTTTTCAGATGTGTTTTACTAAGGAAGAAAAGGCTAAGGGATCAATGTTTATAATCTAAATTGATTCCAAAGGGATGGGAGAAAAGTGCCGAGATCAGATCTACCTGAAGAAATGTTGGTATCTGAGTAGCATGTAACTGGAGCAGCGGTTTTTTAGGAAGAGTGCTACTGACATTTCAAGTATGCAGAATTATTTTACTAAAGGTTGCCTCCAACTACTGATACCACTAGATACCAACATTCGATTCTGTTCAAAGACAAATGGAACGATCCCCATATTCTAACTATCCCATGAATTGGGCACTGCACCAAGGGCACAGTGTTAGAAAATACCATGTGTATGCCAGGTATAGTGTCACACTCCTTTAACACCAGCACTTGGGAGGCAGAGATAAGTGGATCTCTAAGTTCAAGGCCAGCCTGGTCTACATAGTAAGTTCCAGGATGGACAGGGCTTTGTAGAGACAAGGCTGCCTCTCTGTCTCTCTGTCTTTGTCTCTCTGTCTGTCTGTCTGTCTGTCTCTCTCTCTCTCTCACACACACACACACAAAAAAAAAAAAAAACTCTAAAAGAAAAAATAGTTGCATGTATATAGATTGTTGAAATTAAAGAATTTTGGCAGTTGTAATGTTGGAGAGAGCCCAAGAGCTCCAGGATATTTGACTCTCTGAGTCCTACTGCTAGGGGCCCCACAAACAGACCAAGCTACACAGCTGTCACCCACATGCAGAGGACCTAGGTCGGTCCCATGCAGGCTCCCTAGCTGTTGGTCTAGAGTCCATGAGCTCCCACTAGCTCAGGTCAGCTGTCAGAGTCAAATATTGGTAGCTGTAAAAATAGATGTAGATAAGCAGTTTAATAGTCATCAAAGTTGAGAGATACTTTTAAAAGGACTCACAATTGTCTAGAATTAAAAACTGGCATTCATGGTAATACCCACTCTTCCTCCAGGCCCAGTGTTACAAAGAATAAGAAAAGGTCATAGTCACCACAGAAAGAGGTACAGAGCAACTATGTCATTAAGACAGAGGGACAGCAATGAAAGAGATATCTTAATAGAGGGAGGCATTGTGGTGTTAGGGAGAACCCTGGTACCAGGGAAAATCACAGAAATCCACAAGGATGACCCCAGCTAAAACTCCGAGCAATAGTGGAGAGGGTGCCTGAACTGGCCTTCTCCTGTAATCAGTGGTAACTACCCTAATTGTCATCAGAGAGCCTTTATCCTGTGACTGCTGGAAGCAGATGCAGAGATCCACAGCCAGGCATTGGGCCGAGCTCCAGAAGTTGAAGAGAGGGAGGAGGGATTGTAGGAGGAAAGGGGGTCAGGATCATGATGGGGGAAACCACAGAGACAGCTGACCTGAGCATGTGGGAGCTCATGGACTCTGGACCAACATCTAGGGAGCCTGCATGGGACCAACCTAGGTCCTCGGCATGTGGGTGACAGTTGTGTGGCTTGGTTTGTTTGTGCGGCCACAGCAGTGGGACCAGGATCTGTCCCTGGCACATGAGCTGGCTTTTTGGAACCTATTCCCTATGGTGGGATGCCTTGCTCAGCCCTGATGCAGCGGGGAGGGACTTAGTCCTGCCTTAACTTGATATGCCATGCTTTGTTGACTCATGGCAGGCCTTACCCTTTCTGAGGAGTGGATTGCGAGGGGAGTAGAAAGGAAGTGGGAGGGTTAAGAACAGGTAAAGAAGAGGGAGGGGAAACTGGTTGGTTTAAAAAAAAAAGACAATTTTGGTAGAAAGGGGTGTAGAAATGTAACTGTTGCTATTCTATCTTCCTTGACTTTTCATGTAGGCTAGTTTTTCTTGGAAGATGGGGTATGTGTCCTATATCTCCTCTTTGATGTGTGTATCTTGAGCATAGAATGTTTTCTGTTCCCATCTGTCTTCTACCATACATACTTCTGTTACTTGTCTTTTATAACCTGTTTCCTATGGCCTCTTTTCAAACATCTTCTCTTCTAACTAAGCCAAAGTGCTTATTTGTAGACCCCGTAAATTTCTTTCGTATCTTTTCTGCAAGATACACACACGCACTTATTTCTTGTGTTATATTTACTAACTTAATTCTTAATTTGTTTGCAATACTGGCTTGTTGAAAATGTGAAGCTTCCTTGTAGCAACATAAACATCTGATTCATGTTTTACACTGGTAAAATTCATTAAATGTAGTAATTCTAATTCATTTCTTATTAAAGTCTTAGATTTTCATTCTGGAATTTTATCTTTTTAAAAATTTGTTGCATTGCGTGTGTGTGTGTGTGTGTGTGTATGCATGTGCTTGTGGCAGTCTGTGTATGTGTGTGTGTACACATGTGCTAGTGGCAGTGTGTGTGTGTGTGTGTGTGTGTGTGTGTGTGTGTGTGTGTGTGTGTATGCATGTACTTGTAGCGGTCACAAGACAACTAGGAGAGTCAGTTCTGTCCTTCGGTCTAGCCCAAGGGAAAAAATTCAGGTTGCCAGGCTTGGTGCCTTTACAAATGAGCCATCTTGCCAGCTCAGGTTATCACTTTTATACTCAACACTTAAGCCTCCTCACTTTTGTCTTTCTCACTTCTGTGTTGGGGTAGTGATTTCTGTTTCAGCAATTTTGTAAAGACTGAATCAAGTGCATATGTGAAATATATTTTTCAGTGATCAGTTTATGTGAATGGTGTCATATATTACAGAATGTTGCATGTGTAAGCACTCAGTCTTAAGTAATTGCCCCCTCAGTTTTCACTTATTTCTGTTTTTTTTTAATTTATTTTTTTATTATTATGTATACAGAAGAGGGCACCAGATCTCATTACAGATGGTTGTGAGCCACCATGTGGGTGCTGGGAACTGAACTCAGGACCTCCGGAAGAGCAGTCAGTGCTCTTAACCTCTGAGCCATCTCTCCAGTCCTCACTTATTTCTGTTTTAAGCATATATCCTGTATATAGCTCGAGTATGACTTCACCATCAACATGTTCAGAAGTAGGTTTTAATAAGCCATAGACTGGGAAGATAGAGGGTCCACATCATTCTGGTTTCTTTTGGATAAGCACATAGACTGGAAACACTGAATACAACATTTATGATGTGCCTTCTGACTTCTTCCTGTGTGGCTGTGTTCACAGTCACCTGGCAGGGAGAATACCATGTTCTTGTATGACATTACTAGATATTGCCGAAAGTAACAGAATGACCAAGGTAAGCTGGAAGAGGCAATTGTTTGGTGGTTAAAAGCTTAGACTCTGAAACCACTTATGGTGCCATGGGCCTACAATGTCAGCACTTAGGACACGAGGACAGAGAGATCAAGAATCTGAGGCTGTCAGGTCAGGAGAGGCCTCAGCAGATTAAGGTACTTGTCTGTTATATATTCTTTTTTATTTTTTTTAAAGAAATGAGGATAGACTAAGCTGCCTTTAAAAAAAAAAAAAACTTAGAACCTGGTCTCAAATAGACCTTATATTAAAATGAGTTCAATCACAAATTTTCTAGGTATCACATTTTGAAAAGTAATCAACTCTCTTTGTATGGATTAAATACTCATTATAAAAGCCTTAGGCCAGTGTCTAGCCCATCATAATATAGTAGGTAAGGGTAAGCTATATTAACAAATACATTATTTTCAATGCAACTAGGAAACAAGGAGTTAATTTACAGGTGTGGGATACAGTGAATATTCATGCTTCTATTACTGTATTGAATACTGAGATAATCAGCATGAAAGAAGACAAGGAAAGTTTTAGGTGACTTGATCAATTGCTCTGAGCCTTTGGGTAGACAGTACTTATTATACAGTAGAAGAGGTTGCTCACCTTATGACAACCAGGAAGCAAAGAGGAACAGAAAAGGGCCTGAGTTCAAACATTCCCTTCTTGGCATCCCTGCACCGACCTGACTTCTTCCACTAGTTCTCTCTTCAGTGTTCCACCACTTCACAAGGGCATACAGCCTGTGTACGTGACCTTTGGCTGACAGTCCAGACCTGTTTACCCCAGGGAGGAAGGCCGAAAGAGAAGGATAGCACAGGGCTCCAGGAGTCTGCTCATCACCTGGGTGTTGAAACATAAGCATGTGTCAGGTGCTGCTTGAACTGCTAGAACCCAGCAGTGAGCAGAGCAGTTTTACTGTTGCCCCGAGGCTCCCATGGGAAATGCAGTTGAGAATTTGTTCTGTTCTTTCTGACATTTGATCATTTTAGTTGGTCATATAAACTGACAACAGACAAATAACAGGAAAAATGCAAGTTTTATTACATGCCTAAGGATGGGAGTCATAATACAGTATGAGCTTCAGCAATGACTGAACCTTATATAGGTGTAACTACAGAATAAGGGTTGGGGCTTTGTGTGACAGGGGAGCCATGCGTAGTGTGCAAGGCTGTCTACTAATGAAGTTCCTGAGGAGCAACCATTTGAGATTTCCTTTGTCTATGCCAGATGTCAGACCCCTAATTTCTTCCTATTTGGAAAGAATATCCCTAGGCAAGTAGAAGGATATCAGGAAACTCTTATCTCTGCTTTTTGCTTAACTAATATAAATAGGAATAAATTAAATTTTTAGGGTCCTTGGTTGCTTTGATTAGCCAACTCAAAATATTCCAAAGAAATATATTTGCTGTAAGGTATAAAAGATATGTTAAAAAAATACATATAAATGCACAACAAAAATATGTGAGTGTGTATTCATGTATTTTTAAATACTTAAAATGTATAGTTAAAATATAAAAGTAAAAAGCATAAAAGTTAGAATTAATAGCTAGAGAATGGCCCTTGAATTAAAACTCCTTGTAAGTATAAATCATTGAAGGTAATTATGAGGATCACAGGCTGTACAAAGAATAGTTTTTTTAAAAAAAAGACGATTTAGAAATCTGAAAGTTTTCATACCCATAAGACCATTACCACCAAGATAATTAAAATATCCAACCGTCTCCCAAATCTTTCATTTTTTTATAATCCTTTCCACCAAATAAAATAGAATTGCTTTCAAGTACTATATATTTCTTTTCTTTTTCTAAGATTGTATATAGAAAAAATCATTCTCTATGGACTCATTTTTTCTGTATTTCTTGCTGTGTATAATTATTTTGATACTCATCAATGTTGTTCGTGAATTTTAAAAAATACTTTAGTTTGGCTGAGTGGCACTTCATGTGGCCATCCATTTATATATTCACGGACTGTTGGATTATTTGCACTTCAGGGCTACTAGAAACAAAATTATGAGGAACATCCAGTTCTCAAAACTTACTCCTCTGCCAGTTTTTATGCAGTTTCACTCAGTTGAAATATAATGAGCATCACACAACAAGCTCTTAGGACTGGTGCTCTCCTTCTAGGGGAATGCCCAAGATATATATGTTTGGCCCCTCCCTATGTGTCCTGGGGTTGCACTCAGAGAACTACTGTTCCACAATTGCAAGATCATCAGTGTTTCAGGCAAGTGGAAATCATAATTGAAACCCAGTCATATCTGTTAGATATTGATGTTGAGTAAAAACGGTCTGATTTAAGATCCTCTCAACTGTATTCAAAACCTTTGAAATAATTATTAGACTTAGGTCTTTTTTAAATTATTGTGTAATTAGTCCTCATCTTTCTTAAAGATGCATATTTATTCACCCCCTAAATAAATTTACTGTTCATTTTATTTTCCATATCAGGAAATGAGATAGAAATCTCGACATTCTGGTATTAACTTTAAATTTTCTTTAAGTTACATAAGACTGTATCATGATTTAAAAAGAATGACCACAACATCTTATATCAACCTACACCAACCTGACATTCTACTCTGATCACATTCACAAAATTGTCTCTTAATTACAGGTTTTTCCATTTCTTAGCTGTAATTCTACCATGATGTATATTTGTTAGTTAAACCCATGTCCTAATTATAGGAATTCCCATAATCATTTTCACTTGTAGAGTTGGACTGCATTTTTTAGTGAATTTCAGAATTGTAAGATTAAGGAAATAGAAACTAATTTTCTGTAGTATGATGTAGTAGAATGTAGTGAAGATAGTCCATTGTCTTTGTCTCTCTTCCTCAACCTTCAAAGATGAACTCTGGATTCCCATGTTTCACACACTTTGTGTCCTTCGAGGGTCTCAGTCATTTTGTACTGTTCATGAGTCATGGCCATTCTAAGTTATACCAAGTTGTTTTCAAACTTCACAGAAAGCGGGCCCAGTCCGCTCTCAAATTCCTTATTTGCTTCTCAGAACCTGCCTTCTCAATAGTGACAATAAAAAATGCCTAGTATATTTGACAAGAAATGTTTTGTTTTGCTTTAGATGATATTGGTGCCCACATGAACGTAGGAAGAACTTACAAAAATTTAAACAGAACTAGAGAAGCAGAAGAATCTTATATGTTGGCTAAATCACTAATGCCTCAAGTAAGTTGCCTTATTTACTGTGTCATGTCCATAGGAGTAAGAATTACCTAAACAGAAAAATTTTGCTAAATTCATTGATACTAAACTATAGTATATCCCCCAGGCTGTTCCTCACTAGAGGTAACTTCTTGCTCAATTGATTTTTTAAAAATGCTTGGTATAGTTCACATATAAATGCTGAGTCTTAGAACGTAAATATCTGATGCTGATTATAAATTGCTGTAAATGACCAAATTAAGAGAATTTGACTTATGTACTTTAAACAGTAAGTCCAGCATTACTCTTCTCAGAGAAATTCAGACAAGTGGTAAAACAGCAGCCAAGCTTGCCTCTGCTGCTTTGTTGTGCTGATCAGTTGTTGCAATAATACAGGTATAACGTCATTGGATATGTAGTACCAAAGATCTGTATTTATATTACGTGTAATACTTGAATTTCAGTTAGAGCATTGTATTTTTCACCTTTACAGAACAAGTGAGGATTGAACATGACTCTAAAATAAAACTAGCTGCCCGACTGTTGCAGCCAAGAAATAACTTTCCTGATGGCATTAGAGCTAACAGAGTTGGACTGAAATGGGTTTTATCTTGTGTTGGAGACTGCAAGACCTTGACCTGTAAAAGTTCTGGTTTATCTGACTTAATACGAAGAGAAGTGTAAACAGAAAGCCAGAAAAATTCATAACGGGCATGAATGAAAACAATATAAATCTCCAGTGTCAAAACTGTATTTATATTTTCAGGTGCTTCTAAGTGCTTTTCTTTTCTTTTTTCTTTTTTTTTTTTTTTTTTTTTTTTATGGGTTCTTCTGTGTAGACAAGCTGGCCTCTTAGTTGCAGAACTCCATTTTTGCCTCTCTAGTGCTGGGATTAAAGGCATGTGCAACAGTGCCCTGCTTGCTTTTCGTATTTTTTATGATTTATTTTGTTATATATCAGCAAAACCTTAGGTTCTATGTTATTTGAAATGAGCCACTAGGAAAACTTAGTTATTTTTATTTGGTACTGTACGATTATACAAACATGTTTTTCTCCTAAACAGATTATTCCTGGTAAAAAATATGCAGCCAGAATTGCCCCAAATCACTTAAATGTTTATATCAATCTGGCCAACCTCATCCGAGCAAATGAGTCCCGCCTGGAGGAAGCCGACCAGCTGTACCGACAGGCAATAAGCATGAGGCCGGACTTCAAGCAGGCTTACATTAGCAGGTATCCTGATTGACCTTAGAATCACCACTGTAAACTGAAGCTCTAGCTGCATGGGTGTTTCAACAAAATTACCACTCGAACTTAAGTAATTTGAAATTGACAAGGAAATCATTACAATAGCTAAAAGAGTCTAGAAGCAGCTCCATGTTAGATCCATTTGTGTCCTGTAAACAGTGTTAGTCAGTCTCAATCAGCCTCTCTGTCTCTGTCACCTTTGCCACAAAGCAGACTTCTTGGTTGACAGTAAAGGAAAAAAGAAAAAAGGTCTGACATCATGTTAATATTTTTGTATATTCTCATATAAAAATGTTATCACTTTTATGCTCAAGAGACATTGCACGTTAAACTTTTTTTATGTACTGAACATGAAGCTCATAATTTATAGCATTGTTTCTCTGAGGAAAGTATATTCTGAATTTAACTTTTTGAGGCTAAAAGATTAAAATCTATTCCTAAACTGGATATTGTTTTTTATTTTTTCCATATCCAGTCCTCAGTTATTTTATAACGACTCTCAATAATTTCTGCGTTAAAATAATAACCTTGGTCTCATGCCCAGAAGTTGTTGTAGTCATCTTAGTAAAAGTAACTTCACAAATTTTAAGCAAAATGACGTTAAGTTCTCAAACTCACATGGAACCATGCTGGACGGATAGATTTTAAGCTGGTCATTCTAGTGTGTTCCTAAGCTTCCAGCAGGTGGCACACGTGCTCTCCGGTCAACCATTGGGAAATTCCTTTTCGTCTTTCTTGTTTTTGAATAGTCATTTATAAGAATACTTTGAAGGAGACGAAGCTAATATACAAAGAGAGATTTCACATTTCTGTAGTCTCTGCTAATTTGGACAGTGAGACTTACATCAGATATAAAGACCCAAAATTCCCAGTAACAAGCATATTTGTTTCCAGTGCTCCAATGTCATCATCTGAGTCACTGATCTGCCACTGTCATAGCTGCTGTGGTGTCATGGAGTCAGTTGTCTCCTCTAAGATTCGCCCAAGAACACATTTTCTGTCACCCTTTCCTGATTACTTCTCTACGATGTAATCATCCAAAGTCAGATATGCAGGTTTTTTTATAATACTTGAAAATATATAAGAGTTCAGATTTGAGGCTAATTTCACAAAGCGATTTTTAAGAGACTTTTTAAGAATGTAAGGTGAAAGAAGAAAATAAAGCCATTGTGTGGGAAGACTTACATCCAGTCTAAAGTGGTGTTTATGAAGAAGTGGCTAGTAAGACTGTAAGGTAAGCCCTGTCTGTTTCCTTCCCACAGGGGAGAGTTGCTCTTAAAAATGAATAAGCCTCTCAAAGCCAAGGAGGCGTATCTGAAAGCCCTAGAGCTGGACAGAAATAATGCAGATCTGTGGTACAACTTGGCAATTGTTTCGATTGAACTTAAAGAACCAAATGAAGCACTGAAGAACTTTAATCGGGCTTTGGAACTAAATCCCAAACATAAGCTAGCGTTATTCAATTCTGCTATTTTAATGCAGGAATCAGGTAAGTTTCCTGAAAATAGGTCTATATTGAGCCAATTAGAATATTGCAAAACCTATAACAAACACTTTTTGGAAGGGCTGCTTATAACAAAATTGTGTACGTAAGACAACGTGTAATAAGAATATTGAAGTATTTGACATAAAGCTCTTTCGGGTGACACAAACAGGCATATGTGTATTACATTGCTCGTTTTTCTAGAGTGTTAAAACTTGTCAGATACTCTAGCAACCAGTACTTAACTAGTATATAAACATAATAAAACTTCTTGTATAATAAGTATAAAGTCCAAATAGTGCAGCAGTTGTGGAGGGAAATTTTGTAACTGTGTTTGAGGATCCCGGGGCATTATCATATTTTTAATCTCATGTTACTTTACTTTTACTTACAAGAAAATAACTTGTATATCTTTATCTTAGAGTTTCAATTGCTGTGAAGAGACACCATGACCACAGCAACTTTTATAAAGAAAAACATTTAATTGAAGCTGGCTTACAGATTCAGAGGTTTAGTCTATTATCATCATGGCAAGAAAATGGTGGCATGCAGGCAGGCATGGTTCTGGAGAAGGAGCTGAGAGTTCTACATCTTGGTCTGCAGGCAATAGGAAGTAAATTGTGACACTGGACATACCATGAGCATAGGAGACCTCAAAGCCCTCCTCCAGAGTGACACACTTCCCCCAACAAGGCCACACCTCCTAGTAGTACAACTCTCTTTGTGGGCCATTTTCTTTCAAACCACCACATTCCATTCCCTGGCCCCCAAAGGCTTGTAGCCATATCATAATGCAAAAATGAATTCAGTCCAACTTAAGAAGTCCCAATTGTCTACAATAGTCTCAAACTTATTTAAAAGTCTAAAGTTTATAGTCTGTCCTGAGATTCATACAATTTCTTAACTGTAATCTCCTGTAAAATCAAAATCAAAATGCAGATCACATACTTCACACCAGATATACATTACCATTCCAAAACATAGGGAAGGGAGCATAGTAAGGAAATACTGGACCAAAGCAAGACCAAAAACAAGCTGGGCAAACTCCAAACTATGTGTCTCTCTATGTCCAATGTCAAAATGATCTTCAGAACTCCCAACTTCTTCCTACAACACACTTCTTTGTTTAGGCTGGTTCCACTCTCTGTTAGCAGCTCTCTTCAGCAGGTATCCCATGGATCTGACATCTCCAACATCTTGGGGTCTTCAAGGCAATCCAGGTTTCACCTTCACAGCTTTTCAAAATGGCTTCTCTAGGCCTCCATTCAGGGACACCCTGACACATGCCTGACCTCAGCACCTTTCCTTAGTCATGAAGGAAGATTCTATAAACCCTTTTTTCTATCCTTGACTCTAAAGTCAGAACCACATGACCAAGCTTCCAAGTTCTGCTGTTTGCTGGGGCTGTCACATGGCTCCTTCATTCAATTATATCTTCACTACCTTTCTGTTTTTGATGGTTTCCTTCACTGCCTAAGTTTGGCTATCCTGAAACTGAATCTGTGGACCAGGCTGGCCTCAAACTCACGAGATCCACCTGCCTTTGCCTCTGGAATTAAAGGTGTGCACTACCACACCCAGCTCTAAGCTTTTCTATAATAGCTTTTCACAAGCTGGAAACTTAACTAAGTGGGATCTTGCCCTGATGTCACCACTCCCTTTATTCTATTTCTTAATCAGTTGAACTCCTTGAACACAGGACTTAGTTCCATTCTGCTTCCTGGTGCTCTTTTTCTCCTCAAATTATACATTTTGTTTTTTTTTTCTCAGTTTGCTCCTTTTCATTATAAGTCTTCATTAGAGTTCACAAGAACAGTCTCTAAGTCACATATTAATATTCTTCTCCTCTGAAACCTCTTGAACCAGGCTCTTACAGTTCATCAAATCATACTCAGTCACTGTCTTCCATGCTCCTACTAGGCCCATTAAAGCAGCACTTAAAGCATTCAACTGCTTTTCTAATCTACATTCCCAATGTCCATATTCCTTCAAACAAAAGCATGGTCAAGCCTATCATAGCAATACCTCACTCCTGTCTTAGGGTTTCAGTTGCTGTGAAGAAACACTATGACCACAGCAACTTCTATAAAGAAAACATTTAATTTGGGTAGCTTATACCTTCAGAGGCTTAGTCCATTATTATCATGGCAGGAAACATGGTGGCATGCAGGCAAACATGTTGCTGAAGAAGGAGCTGAGAGTCCTACATCTTGATCTGCAAGCAACAGGGAGTAAAATTGTGACATGGCATAGCATGAGCATAGGAGACCTCAAAGCCCACCCACAAAGTGACACACTTCCTAATAGTTCCACTCCCTTCGGGGGCCATTTTCTTTCAAACCATAAATTTGTTTTTTAAATATTATTGTAATTTCTTGTATTTCCTATAATTTAGTAAACTAAGATCAATCACAGTAAATCTGTGTCTTTGAACCATAGTTAATCTAGGAATATTTTCCTGCATAAGACAGCATAAATGATTTATAATATTAATTTTTATGTTGAAAATATCTCCTTTATATTTATGTCTACTTATGTGTTGAATATATTTCTTTAAACTTTTGCAGAAGTGAAAGAAACACAAAATTAGAAATATTTTGTAACTTAATTGGACTTTGCTTTCCCAAATCTTGTATTTGATAGGCTAGAGAATGAAGCCAAAAAGACCTAATGAGTACCCCAAATTCATATAGCTAAAGGATAGGAACTTATCTAAGCGCTGAGCCTATTGATTTATTTTCATAATTTCTTCATTAATCATAGTTAATTAAAACAATATAAAGAGGTCTTTATGGTTGATATTTTAAAGGTACAAATCTAAAAACTAGTAGTTTTAGAATCTTAATAATTATGAAGATTGCTCATTATCCAACACAAGTTCTCATCTAAATGTACGAAAATAAGGAACTTTTAAAAATTCTACTAAAAATTATGTTGGTATTTGATTTTCAAAACCTCATTTTATAGTTTTATACTTAATAGTGTATTTTTACCATGAAGCTTCCTAAATTTTTTGAGCTCACACACCAAAAACTCCAACTTGGAAATTTATAGTTATTATAATACTTGCTGAGCTTTTTATATATAGTGTATATGTACATGTACATACATACCCTGTAATTCTTAGAAAATTCAGTAAATTAACCAAGAGAAATTAAAGAACTTGTTTGGTGTATAAACTCAAAATACTAACAGAACTGTGCTTGAATACACATCTTTGAAAATCCTATGTCTTAAACTCTTACCTATTCTTCCTCTAATGCCCTATTAGATTCCAGACTAAAGAAATTTCTCCTGGCTTCCACAGTTCTGAATGACAAGGAAACAAACTTATCACTTGAGTGTTTCAAGCTCATTATCTTTCCTATAAAGTTTGATTTCTACTTTTTTATTTACATACAGAAATAAGTTGCTTTGTTGCTGTATTTTGTAATGTAACAGCACCTGAAAATGGTTGATTCACTGATAATTTATCTCCTTTAAATAAAATTACTTCTAGGTGAAGCTAAACTCAGACCTGAAGCTAGAAAACGGCTTCTAAACTACATAAATGAAGAGCCACAAGATGCTAATGGCTATTTCAACTTGGGCATGCTTGCCATGGATGACAAAAAGGATTCTGAAGCTGAGATCTGGATGAAGAAAGCCATCAAATTACAAGCTGACTTCAGAAGTGCTCTGTTTAACCTGGCTCTCTTGTATTCGCAGACTGCTAAGGAGTTAAAGGCATTGCCAATATTAGAAGAGCTGCTCAGATACTACCCTGACCATACCAAGGGTCTCATTTTAAAAGGAGATATTCTGATGAACCAAAAGAAGGATATACCTGGAGCCAAAAAGTGCTTTGAAAAGATACTGGAAATGGATCCAAGCAATGTGCAAGGAAAGCACAACCTTTGTGTGGTGTACTTTGAAGAGAAGGACCTGCTGAAAGCTGAACGATGCCTGGTGGAAACATTGGCCTTAGCACCTCATGAGGAATATATTCAACGCCATTTGAGTATAGTCAGGGATAAAATTGCCTCTTCTGGAATTGTGGAGCAGCCAGTGTCTCCAGTTGATAAGACTTCCAGTGCAGAAGAAAGAGATGAAATCCTTTCTGAGGATGTAAAAGAAATCAGAAGTGAACCCAGACCAGAACAAATCATGAAAACAAATGATCAAAAAAACTCGAAATCCAACAAGCAATCAACAAAAAGTGCAGACAAAGAGGCCCCCCATAAAAAAACAAAAGACATCAAAGAAATTGAGAAGAAAAGAGTTGCTGCTTTGAAAAGACTAGAAGAGATTGAACGTATTTTGAATGGAGAATAATACTATTCTCTATCATGTAACAGTGGTATTAAAGACCTTCAGTCTATATCATGCGTTTGCGTTTGCTCATACTGGAAACTGAAAAATGTCAAGAATACATACTGCTTTTTTCAGAAACTAAGATCCTCTACATGGGGTCAAAACAAGATTTTCATTGGAGACCTATCTGCCCCATGATATATGTTTTATAAGATATGGCACAAATTTGGTGACTACAGGAGAAATCTTAAATGCCAGTTGACAAACTTGAAACTTTTATTAGAGCAAGAAAAGGGTGTGGGATTTTTTTTGAGGTGGGGGAACAGGAGTGGGTGGGCTATCAGATCCATCCACTAATCTGAATTGAAATAATATGGGATATCAAGGAGGAACCCTTGGAGATTAGTCCAGTATGTCCTGGGTTTTGTGAATTCCCATTTATGAGCTCTCCTCTCATTTTTTTTTGTTTAAACTCTTGGATCCAGCAATGGATTGATATTCATTGAAACCATCCTGTTTTCTTCAGTAATTCTTCTCTTAAACCAAGGGACCTTATACTACAAATGCATACTGTTTATGTGTTCTTTGAGGTTTAGAAAGAATGGTGGATAATACGTTTTAGAATAAATCATACATCACTCATATAACATATAAATTATGACATATTAGCTTAGGAATGCATTTACATAACTGTGTACTTGTCCTTAACTTCACTCTAAAATACAGTCATTAGGCAGGTAAAGTTTTATGCACATTCCTAGTGGTGCTCACTAATACTGTATTTTCTGTTTCACACAGTATTCTAATATGGGCTACATAATCATGACTACTCATTGACTTTTGCTCTCCAAAGTGTTCTGCTTCTTGACATATTGTCATACTGAAAAGTCCCAGTCATTCTAACTCTAAGGTTTAGAGTAATCATAGTAATCTCTTTCATCTTAGTCTCTCTGGTCTTAATCGGTTTTCTGTGTCTCAAGTCACACCTTCATCATTCTTAGATATCTAAGCCACTACAGTCAGTCTGTTTGACTGAACACAAAACAATGTGACATTTATTTTTAAACACTAAATTCTTAATTATATTGTGGTATATATTTTATTATTTATTTTAACTACTGATCTTTCATAAAAATTGTAAACTTTTAGTTTAAATTGTTAGTTCCCTTGAGTTAACTAATCTCTAATTATATATGACTTAGAAACCATGCTTCTGTAATGTTTTCTAAGAAATCTTTTATAAATAGGTCACAAGAAACATGTTCTGCATTAAAGACCCATTCCTTTTAGTTTCCCAGAGGATCTGACATAGATATTTTTTTTTAAGATAATTTAATGCCAGCACTGATGCCAGTGGGTGTTAATTCTTGACCCAGGAGATTTTGTTAAACATCAAAGCAATATCTCATTTCAGTTCTTAGAGTATAGCTTTGTGACTTCAGATATGAAGTGGAGAATACCTCATGTACTATGACTTGAAAATGAAGTTGTTAGGCTCCATATAGCTCTAGAAAAAGGTTTTGCTTGTAATCACTACAGTTAAAATTCCAAGTGGAGAACAGTCTAGTAAGTAAAGTGAAAGGAAACTTTATGACAGCAAACAGAATAAAAGCTTGAGGACTATTTTAGTAAATTTATATAGCTAGTCGAGTGAGGAGGATAAATATTAATATTACCCAGTAATTTTTATAGGAAAAAATCCCTTTATTAGCCCTCATTATAATGTCTGCCACAAAGGAAGTACTCTTACTTGAATTTTAATTTATTTAAATCAAATCCATCTTGAGTAGCAATTATTCATTATTACCAATCAATGATACTCAGCCTCATTTCATTGTAGAATCATATGGGAACTTTCCCACCCATCCCGTAACAATTAAATGTAATTTCTAGGAAATTGAACCAGACTTCAGTTTTTCCTAAACTTTTTTGGGTGATTCTGATTTTTACTTAGAGTTGGGGCTACTGGTCTAAATTAGTTCAGGAAAGTTTCTTTATTTCTCCTGTGTTAACTTTGTAAATTAATAATGCAACCCAATTAAGTTTTGATGGCTTAAATCCCAATAAAGAATATGTTTAAGTAGTATATTTTCCATGAAAATTAAAATAGTAAATTCTATCAAGCTTGCTTATGATTAAATTAATATTTCTCATATGCATTAAATTTTATTTAAGCTATTCAGATGAGAAAAGGTAATGGATATTCCCCAGCTGCCTCAGAGCTGTCTTTTGAAGAAGTAGGAATGTGAACATTTTTAAGCCCAATTTACTTTCCTGTGGTTTAGCACTTTGGACATCTGAATCAAGAAAACAAGACTTATCACAGGTGTGTGTGCGGATAGAAGAATAGAGTTTTAATTTCAGTGTTTTACAAACCTTCTCCGCAGAAGTCCTAAGCAAAGCTTTGATAATCTTCAAGGAGCCGTGTTCCATCACTCCTTCACGACTTCTCAGAAAGTAGAGTTCAATTCTAGATTGCTCCTGTAGTTGTTTGTGTTTCCCTGTTAATATTTGCAATTGGGAATTTTCTAATTTTTCTAGTGAGTAGCCCCACCTACCAACCTCGTTTTTGAGGCTGGCCCTTATAATGTTGCCCAAACAGGTCTTGAACCCAAAGGCTCAAGTGATCCTGCCCCAGCTCCTGTGGGACTGGGCCACTGGCATGCACATCTTTGCCCAGTCCCAGTGTGTGATTTTCTAAAGTCGATGACTTAGAGAGTAAAGTAACTAAATATATCACTTTAACAACTTTGTGTTTGCTGTTATGTAAGTATTTCATTTGTGAATTACACACTCCTAATAAAACCTCATGCCTTTTCTTTACATCCAAGTTCTCAACTTTATGTTATGGAATGCTTCTTCAAAGATGCTTTAATGAAAACTATTAAGAATATATAGATTTGTATGTCAATTTATACTTCAAAAATCCATATATTTGTCATATTTATTTTTTTATTTGCATGACCAAATGATATTTAAAATGAGCCCTCAAAATATCTGGTAACTATCAAAACTTGTAACCCATCCATATTAAGGGGTTCATTAAAAAGTAGTTCAAAATTGTATGCATTTTATATTACTGTGCTGTTTGTGTGTAGCACATTTCTAAATATTCATTATTAAATTGTTAATTTTGAAAACTTTCAACCTGATTGCCTTTTGATGTTAAAATGAAATGCAAAGTTTTGTATATAACAGGTCTGCCTACAGAATGAAATGAATGAGCTGATGTGTAATTTGTTAGAAGTTCCTTTTGAAAAGTATACATTATAAAGTAATTCCTGGTAATGATATATTCTTAACTGTTGGTGACAGAAGCCAAAATAAGAAAATAAAAATGCTAAACTCAAACTTGGAATTTTATATAAAGTTTACTTCTGCATCTGTTCAGGTTAAATCCAAGTTATCACCCTGACTATAACATAGTGTAAGTTGTTTACCTTGTGTCCTCAGTCTCCTTGTATGCAAATTATTCCTTCTTAAGGTTTTTTAAAGAGTCGATATATTTATATTGCACAGAACAATTTCAGGTGCTTAGTATATAGACTTAGTTGTTAGAATAAACACAAGGCTTAAGCTGTAAATGCAACGTGACTTATATACATGCCAGCATAAATATCAGTGGTGTCCTAACAGCAAACAAATAGATTTAACACTAATGCTTATGCAGAGATAACCTAAAGGAAATGATACTCTGGGATAAGTTAAAGTGAAAACTAAGCTTAAACTTGCACTACTGTACTACCTTGCTCATTTACTGCTAGCAGGGATATAGCAGAAGATAATTTGAAAAGGTCTCAAGGCTATATCTAAAACAAATTCTTTAAAACACACTTCATCAAAAAATCTCTGTGTTTATAATGAAGTAGATATTTCCCATCAAAAGGAATTTATGTTCTATAAGAATTTGGTGCCTTTCTACTTCTGCTTTGAATAAAGTGGATCTCAAAAAAATCCTTGTACTTTATCTTTTCTTAAAGACTTCAGTGATCAGAACTTAGTAACCTGTGCTTTTATCTCTTCCGTGCCTTTAGTTGGGGTTATCGAA
Source organism: Peromyscus eremicus (assembly GCF_949786415.1). NCBI lineage: Eukaryota > Metazoa > Chordata > Mammalia > Rodentia > Cricetidae > Peromyscus > Peromyscus eremicus. The sequence goes on from NC_081434.1 coordinate 27,300,373, forward strand.
AAAGTGACTAAGCAAAACTTCAGTGATGAATGAGGAGATAGATTTTGCTAGCAATCTCAAAGATCAAAAGAGCTGATTACCTTGTATATTATAGACAGCAGAGAACTATTTCAGTGATCAGGAGTTTCTTTGGTTACTTGCTAACAAAGAAGAAATGTCTTAGGAAGTTTTCTGGCTAAAACAAGCCCACTTCTGACTATGGTGCAGATATTGCTGCATCATGGCAGGCCAGATGGCTGACCTTGGGAGAGAAACAAAGTTTCAAGTCTCCAATCCATGAATCCAGTTTTCTACTGAACACCACTTATACGGATGATCACATACACACCCTCTTCCAAACCAGTGACCAATGGGTAAATTTAAGAATGCTAAATACAAGAATTAGGAATCTATATAGTGTTAATGAGAAGCAGAAAAGGAGGGTGCTTGCCACTTTTGCCACAAGGACAAATGCCTGAGGAAGAACAAGAGAGAAAGGATTGATCTTGGCTTAGGATTTCTGAAGTTTCAGCCCACCATGGCAAAGTGGGCATGCCTGAGCAAAATCCTTGGGGCCAGGGAGCAGTGGGAGAGAATGCTTAGACATTATGGACTCTTTCATTCCCCCTTTCATCAATCCAGTATGGTATCACCAATATTCAGGGGACCCCATAATTATTTCCTTCAAGTAGGTAAGATTAGCCATCATAGTGCAAAGAAGGTCCAAAGAAATGAGAGAGCTTGCTGATGGTTTGTTTACTCAAAACACTGACAAAGTTTAAGATGTTAATCTGCTGAAATAAACATTAGGAATCTTATGTTTAAGCAAGTATTGCAAAAACAAAAACAAAAAAAAGTATCATTTTAAGCCAATCAGAAGAGAAGACTAGTGATGGAGAGAAGGGCAAAGAAAAAGACACAATATTGCAAAGATGTTAAGTAATGGCTAATTAGCAAGATTACAAAGTATCTGAATCGATTAAACCTAATTACTAGAGGTTTAATTTCTCATTTTAACAATATTTACTCTTCAAATAAGTATTTGTTTAATTAGAAATATAAAGGTCCATCAGTTTGCCTATAAAATACATTTGAGGAAATAAGGGTTAAAGGAGCAACATGACCAGGAAATGATGAACGAAAAGCAAGCTACTGCAACACTTTTCATGACACTAATTTCAAGGCCACAGTGAATGAGGGAAAAGGAAACTATATTGGTTGAGTAACAAAAAGCTATCCGTGATGAATGTATGTATGCCAATCTATAGTATAACTTAAAGGAAGCCACTGAATTCTTAGCTGATAAGTTCTTTGAACATCCATAACACATCATTAGAAATCAATATCCCAAAATTGGATCTGATACAGGGGCAAAATATTCACTGTTACAGATGGAAAAGGGGTGCACTGAAGGACTTTTATATATATATATATATATATATATATATATATATATATATATATATAATTTATATTGAAAACCTGTGAATGCAATGAGAATCACGAAGATTAGAATCCAGGTGGGGGAGGGGGCCTTCATAGAAGAGCTAATTTGGGGTACATTTTTTGCTTTGGAGCATTTTTGAGTTCTGTATAGAATACATATTTGACTCATTCTGTGCAGAAAATGTAGTGACTTGTGTTCATGGTACTAAAAGGTACTTTGCATACTACTAGAGGAGAAAGGTAAAAACCAACCCAACTCAAAACCCTCCAATCTGCAACAGTGACCTGCCTGCATTCTATGCTGGAGCAATAATGGCACAAACATGGGAGTCACCAACCAATGTCTGACTGGATTTAAGGCCCACTCTATGAGATGGAACCCATCCTGACACTGCTCGTGGCCAAGAACCTGAAACTAGATAGGCCATGTGCATAACTGAAAACTAAATACTATGAGTCTGCCAAAGGTACATAACAATAAAATGTCTCCTAATAACATTCTGCTGTACCCATAGATCAGTGTTTCACTCAGCCACCATCAGAGAAACTTCTTCCTATGATAGATGGGAACTAATACAGAGACCCACAACTAGACAATATACAAAGTGAGAGACTTTGGAATACTCAGTCCTAAATGGGATATCTTCATCAATTTCCTCACCTCAGAGCTCAGGGAACTCTCTGGAAGGGAGGGAGAAAGATTGTAAGAGACACAAGAACTGATACACATATAAACTCACAGAGATTTTGGTAGCATACACAGGGCCTGCACAGGTCCAAGCCTGATGGGGTCACAACACAGAGAAGTAGACAGGAGCTCCCATCTCTAATCAAGGGGCTGCTTGTTTCTTGATAGCTGCTAGCAAAGGAAAAATCTTTTCTTTAATGGAGTCTCACTGGGTATATTAAACCATTTAAGGGCAGGCCTAATGCCCAGCAGGAGATGGCCAGCACAAAACAAACTCAATGGTAGTTTTGTAGATTTTTGTATCTTGCTGGTCTTTTGTTTGCATATTATGGTTTCTGGTTCTGTGTCTTTATGGGGTTTTGTTTTCTATGTCTTCTGTGTATTTGTTTCCTATGCTTTTTCTTTGGATTTTTTTTCTTTGGTTTGTTTGTTTTATTTGCTTCTTTGTGTCTAGAGAGAGATAGAGAAAATGAAGGCAGAGTTTGATGAGTAGAGAGGTGGAAAGGATCTGGGAGGAGACAGAGTGTATGAAAAATATATTGTATGTAAGAAAATGATTGCTATTAAAAATAAAAACTTGCTTCCATCATAAAGGCAAAATAAGTGACCTATATAAGAGTATGGAGTCATAGGAAGAAGTGAAGGGATAGAAGTGATATGCCAATATAAAATAATTCTTGCTGTAATGAAATGTAGTATGACTACATATGCGAGAAATGTATTTTATGTGTAATTAAAATCTCATAATAGTCTAGGAAAGGAATAAAAGTGCTATGGAGTTCTGTTTTCCTTAAGTGATAATGACAATAAATAATTAAAGGCAGGATAACTCACTAAAAATACTAAAAGAATGTGTTGTACGCAAAATATATTACATAAATATATGAATATTAATAGGCTAATAAAATGTCTAAAAGGTTGTTCCTACATGCTAACAGTGAGCTGGGAAAATCTGCACTAGTATCAAACATCCATTGACAACTATAACAAAACTTGTACAAGACAACTATACTGAAAACTATGAACATGGAAATAGGAGATAGCTTAGCAAATAATATGCTTGCTCCGCAATCATAGAGACCTGAGTTCAGATACCAGCATCCATGTAAACAGTCTGTTGTGGCAATACACTCCTGTAATCCTAGCAATGGAGTGGAAGACAGGTGGGTTCTGAGAGGTCTAGCCATTCCATGAGTTCCAGATTCAATGAGAGACCCTGTCTCAAATATAGATGGATGGATTGATGGATAGATGGATGGATGCATGGGGGGGGGGGTGGATGGATGGATGGATGGATAGATGATAGATAGATAGATAGATAGATAGATAGATAGATAGATAGATGATAGATATTAACAGTAAAAAGGAAAACACTTGTTGTAGAACCCTGGCCTACACACACACACACACACACACACACACACACACACACACACACACACACACGTATGCACACACATGCATCACATACACAGAACTATACACAGAACATTGCTGGAAGATATGAGAGGTATTAATAAACACCTCACATGTACACACTTCCTACTACGACTAAATTTAAAAGCATTTATAATAAAGTATTTTTATTCACTGCTGGTAGGAGAGAAAAATTAATAGAAAGCCCCTTTAAAAATCCTCTTGGAGCCGAGTGTTGGTGGCGCACGCCTTTAATCCCAGTACTTGGGAGGCAGAGCCAGACTGATCTCTGTGAGTGCAAGGCCAGTCTGGGCTATAGAATGAGTTTCAGGAAAGGCTCCAAAGCTACATAGAGAAACTCTGTCTCAAAAAAACAAAAACAAAAACAAAAAAATCCAACTTGGAAATATGTAATAAAGTTAAATACATAGCTATCACTTAACTGATAGATAGCTTGAAAGCCTCAAGAATCTATGACTCCTAGTACTCTTAGACTTGTATATTTCCCATAACTTCTTCACTTTAACTGACAGAGTACAGTCATAGCATGCAATATGTATTGTAGGAGCCCGTTTTTGGGTTCCTCAGTGGCTTTATCCAGCAGGTCTGCATAGAGGATGATCAGGACCACGGCCTGAGTGCAGGTGTCTGAGATGGTCTGCACTTGGCTGTGCTGGGGGAGGAGGTTATTTGCTCCACCCCTTGGCGCCTCTATAAAAACCCTGGGGCAGAGGCAGTCGGGGGCCGTTGGAATAGGTTCCAGGCCCTCTCAAGGCTATCCTTTATTTTTTATCTGTTTATCTCCGCAAGATTCTCCGCAATAAATCCTTCTAATATTTCCTTCTGCTCACACTCAAGAAAACTCTGGGCAGCTGTGGGGTTGGTGGGTAAACGCTCCACAATGTATGACTAATGAGATAAAAGTGTGACCTCTGTCTTGTAGCAGACTTCAGTCATTGGAGGTATTAATAAAGCAAGCTAACAGTTATACTGAGGGGAATAGAGAAGTTGAGGCAATCAAGCCACTGACTCACCTGTTTCAGAAAATCTGGAACATGGGAAGACAATGCTCTCGACAGCACCAAGAACGGCATATTACTTTCTAATTCCTTGAATTCTTACAGTGAACTCCCATCGTTGAAGGCACATTGGATGGTCCATATTGGTGCATGTGTATTTCTGTGTAACTCATGGAGAGTAAAAATTCTAAAAGTCAATCAATAAACTATTTGTAATGGGCTGTAGCTCCTTATCTGGTTCAGAAAAATAAATTGAATTTAACAAATTGTTTTTCTAAATCTATGATAGTTTAATATTTATTATGCCGAAGGTTGATTGCTAGTTGCATTGTAATTAAGAAACTTTTAGATAATATTACTGCTTATTGACACCCATTATCCTATATATTCTAAGTATTTTTCTGACTTGACCCTCACATCTAAAACAGTGGGATTATTTCCATTCCCAAAGTGTTAAAGTTGAAATTTACAGAGGTTAAATAAAAGAACAAAGGATACAGCTCATGGCAAATTCAGAATTTAAAGTTAGAATTATCCGACTATGAAGTCTGTTTGTTCCACTATGTCTCCCATTTATCATAATGAGTGCCAATTACATGCTAAATTTTATATTGGGCTAAGGCTCTTGTCATATTTATTTCATAGTGTCAAAATGAAAATGAAGAACATCTAAAAACATACTTTAAGTTAAATAGTTGATCGTCAACTCATATTAGAGGATGTAAGTATGTTGACCTTTATGGATAGAAAGTAGCTTAAAGCCATTTTATAGTCATTTTCCCATGAACATTTGGGAGAATAATACATGAATTTACAGATTATTTACACTATTCTCTTTCTTTAAAGCTACAGTTTAATCAAGTAATATCAATGTGGAACATTAGTGTACAGCAAATATACAAGAAAAAGTGTTTGACTCAAATGAGCAATACCCACAGCACACTCAGATAATGAAGTAAGAACACCCTAAACGCTATCTCATTTAATCCTCCTAATGTCCCAAAAGTACCCACTTAAGTCAGAAATGTATTCCATTCTCCACATGTAGGACATAAGGCTTGGGGAGTTTAGCATGCATCTGAATGCATATCAGTTCAATGAACTATGCTGGTAAAATTCTCAAGGTAGATACAATTTAGTTTATGAATCATCATATATGTTTCTTTTCCAGTTAGCTTTACATCCCTTTAGTACGGTGATTTTAGTAGACTAAATAATATCTCTTTTAAAATCTCCACATCTAGTCCCTGAATCTGTGGATATATTATCTTTATTGTTATTAATATTGTTATTAATTATCTTATCAAAGGTCCTTACAGATATGATTAAGTATCTTGGATGAGAAGATTGTCTTAATAGACCCAGTATAATCACAAGTGTTGTATTTTAAAAATGGCCTCAGGGAGGCCTTGGTGGGTGGAGCCTAGGGGCACAGTGGAAACTCACTCACCTGCAGGTGGCACCCACATGTAAAGTTTTATTATTAAAGGAGGAAGGGAGAAGGGAAGAGGTGGAGAGGGGAGGGAAGGGGAGGGGAGGGGGTGCGTGCGCCCTGGTGGCAAGATAGAGGAAGGAAGAGGGAGAGGAGGGGGAGGGGTTTTCTCTTAAAGAAGACTTTACTTAAAATGACATTGTCAGGACTCTGGGCAGGTCCCCAAGGGGCGGGTTTGAATGCTAGCAACAAGAGGCTTTGTAACATGACCCAACAGTTCCATGTGCCTAACATTGATGAGTTCCTGTTGGCATGCTGCCTGGACATTGATGTGTTATTCCCACTAACATCACTTGTCCCATGAGCCCACAATCAGTCACGGGGTGTTCAAGGAGATGATTGAATCTGCCATGAATGTAGCTTGCTTGTTTGCCCTTATGGAACGCTTGTGGAGCTGTTGAGTGTGCACAACCAGGAAACCCTTTGCTTCTGACCATTCTCTACTGGACAGTTGCTGAGGTTCTGAAGGGCCTAAGATCCAAGCTGGGCTCATCCAGAGGACAGAGCTGGTAGAACTCAGGAACTCAAATAGGGAGCTACTCTAAAAACCATTCTGGTATTGCCTACGTGTTAAACTCTAATAGCAAGTCCAGTTGTAGCTGGACTGCAAGAACATTTATTTGCAGGGCAGGCAGCATGAGGAAAGGCTGATGAGAGAGCTACTTCCCAGCAGATGGAGAAGGATGCTGCTGTCTTTCTGGGGGCACAAACTGTGTAAACCTTCCTAGCCCTATTGTTCCTGCCCACATGGAAGAATTCTGAGGGAGCCTAAATTTAGATACAGGACAGAGGTTGAAGAGAATAAATAGATCATTTAACTGACAGCTTCAGGCTAAACTAGCATATAAATAAATAAAAATATCCTCATACACATGTTTTGTTTTGAGACAGGGTTTCTCTGTGTAGTTTTGATACCTGTCCTGGATCTCGCTCTGTAGACTAGGCTGGCCTTGAACTCACAGAGATCTACCTGGCTCTACCTCCCGAGTGCTGGGATTAAAGGCATGCACCACCACTGTCAGGTGTCTGTTTTGTTTTGAAACATGATCTCTATGTGTAACCCTGAATGGCCTAGAACTCACTATGTAGACCAGGCTGGCCTAAAACTCACAGAGATCTACCAGCTTCTGCTCTCAAGTGCTGGGATTATAGATTTGGGCCACCACACCTGACTACACATACATTTTTATGAATAAATATATATGTTTGTGTTTTGCCTTAATTTGGAAGGGGGCCATCTATTTAATAGACCAAAGCAATGAGTCCGTCAAGTCCAGTTTGGTGAACCAGTGAGTTTTGGGGCGTTACTTATAGGCTAATAGATGATCCCAAAATAGTTATATCATCAAAATATCCCCTCACAGCACAGGTGACAACTCCCAAAAGCTATGTCACCAGAGTCCCTTTTAGGTAATTTATAGACAGCTACATAACTGAAGAGTGCATCTCACAGTAACTGTTTACCTGCTGTGAATGCTGAGAAGCAGTGGGACCTGGTGAGGAACAGGTACCTGTGAAAGCTTATGAGACTGGTGATCGCTGTGATTCCCAGGAGATCTCCAGAATGCCCAGGTCTTGCCAAGGAATGTTAATAGACCCGTTTTCATGAGGGTCTCATGGGTGAACACAACAGCCCCAATTCAAGGCAGCAATGGTCACATCCAGCCCAGACAAAGAGCTACAAAGCAAAAGACACAATGCCGTCAGCTCAGCAGCATTCACAATATTGAAAACAGAAAATGATGTGAATATACTATACTGCAAGCATGTTGCTCGGAGAAATGGGTAGATTTTTTTTCAAGGGTATGCATACATACTATGATTACTTAATCACTTAATCACTGGGTCTATGTATAGATCGTGTATATATGTACATTTATTACAGTTCATGGAAAAAGTTTCCCAGTGCTAGTTTCAACCAATTCAATTACAGGTGATTTTTATTTTTCACTTCACATCTCAATGTTTTATTGTTTAAAATATGAAAAAATATTCCTTCCTGATGATCAAAAGAATTAGAGGAAAAACACAATTTACCAAACACAATTATACTCACCCCCAACTCCAAATCTCAAATGCTCAGCCTAAGAAAACGCTACTGCCTCATTTTTATGTATCTAAAAAAATAGAAAAGCCTTCTCTTGGCCTCTAAAGTCAGTTCACATCTGGTCTTAAGTACAACATTGACGTCATTCTCTCTACATCCCATGAGTCTTCTATTCGGAAGAAATTGAGGAAAGGCCAAGCTTCTTTTTCCCCTCTGCCGAAGAATTGTTTCTGAAAACATCACCTCTTCCGTTCAGCTAAGAAAGCTGCTACTCTCTGAGATTGCTCTGAGTTGTACAGCAGTCACTCTTCTGTCTGACCTCCTGCTCCAGCCAACTGTGTGTTTCCATTACTCCAGGCAAACATTCCTTACAAGCAGCACACATGGTCCCTCTACTTACCCTGTGCTGGCACTCAGAGGACTTGGCTGTAGAAGAAACTGATAAAGAAGGGGATAAAGAGAAATTTATAAAGCATCACAGGAGAGCCAGTATACGGGCATGACACGCGTAATTAGGTATTCTTTGCACATAGTGTTTACAAATCATAATTCTTGATTTGATGGAAATTCACAATGACAAATTTAAAGACATTTGAAGCTTAAACCTCATAAAAACTTAGGATAAAGAAAAAGTATAACAAAACGGATGTATGAGCAGATAGATTGATAAATATTGGTGATAGGTAATGGATCATAGTTTGTGTCCTTTTAATTTTGCATTTGTGGAACTATGATCATCTATGATTCTGAAAGCATTCTAAAATAGTTTCCTTCTAAACTTTTCTTCTGGAAAAACCTGAATGCATTGGAAATGGCAGTTCATTTAAGTAGGCTAATTATGATTGCTAGTGTTAATTGTCAACTTGTCAAAATCTAGAGTCACTTATGAGATGGGTCTCTGGATATGCCCATTGACATGTCCACTGTGGGTGACACTATTCCTTGGTCGGGAGTCTGCTGGACTGCATAAATGGAGAGGGGGAACTGAGAAGCAACGTGCATTCTTCCCTCACTGTTTTCTGATTTGAGGTGTGATATAATCAGTAGCTTCAAGTTACTGCTGTCTGAACTCCCCGACCCTGATGGACTGTGGGTTGAACTGTGAGCTAAAATCAACCTTCCTCCCTTAGTTTGCTATCCTGACTCAGATCAATCGGTAATTGCTACTTGGAGTTCTGTGCTAACGTATCCTTTTTCAGAAAAAAGAACTTTGATCAATGGGCAATGGGCAAGAGATAAGAGTGTTCGTGCATGTTATCCATGGGCATAACCTCTAAAACAGTTACATAAAGAGAATGTAAGAGGTACAAGACTAGATGAACTTCTTTCTTTTGCTCTTTCCTTGTCTGACTCCCGACTCTTCATGCAGTCTGTGCTATTGGATAACATCCCAACGCGATGTTTTTCTTCACAGTCGAGTTCTATATAAATTCACTTTGATATATTAAAGTACCTTTAGCTACTTCAACATAAATAAAAAGATTGTATTATTGTTCTTCATTTTAGTGAACAGGCAAAGGCAACTAGTTTATTTTTTTTTCTAGTAGCTAGATAAGCTGTATGTCCTTGGATAATGCTTCAGTTTGGCTACACGCTTACAATATGAGACATTTTCAGAGTCAGAAATCAGGGGAGTTATTTGGCTGAGTGTTGGCAAAAACAAGATATCACATGGGGGCTTGCTAAAAGTTCCTTTGTGCTAAATTCAAACATATACCATATTATTAACTGTGTCTTGGCAGGTCATTTTCTTCTTTTATAAACACTCAAAAAGCAGTTCTGGTTTATTTAATTCCCAAAAAAGAAAAATTGGAAGCCTTTAGCCTGTTTAATATCAAAACCCACCTGACCCAGGAGCAAATCTGGAGAAATGCTGCAGCGCACTTTGAGTTACATCATCCTGTACACTTTGAGTTACATCATCCTGTACACTTTGAGTTACATCATCCTATACCTAAACTCTTGACTACAAATGAAACACAAGATTTTTAAAGGCCTATATAAAGGTATTTGTTCTGCTATCATTTCTTCCTTTAATCTTTTCTCTGACTTTGTGTTTTCTAACACCCTTCAGGAATCCACAGGACTGAATTTCTGATTCTTTGTCTTTCTCTTTAACATGAATTTTGAATAGCATTTCCATTCCTGTGTGAATTTATCCACTTTGGTGAGCAGATGACTAAATGTCTGCCTTAAGTTCCAAACTGTCCAGTTGTCTGTCTGTACTTCAGTCATGTTCAAAGCAAATACTAAACTGTTATCTACCATACCAAACATTGGACTTTTATCTTTCTTCCCAGAGAATAGCATGTTTCAAAAGAAATACATTCTAATTGTCTCCTTTTCTATTATAACCATCCCTTATTTGGACTTTTAGAATTAATCTACTGGTTAGTTTTTTGTCAGTTTGACACAAACCAGGGTCATCTGGAAGAGGGAGCATCAGTTGACAAGACATCCACATCAGTTGGCCTTTAGGGAAGTCTGAGGGGCCATTTTTTTAATCAATGGTTGATGTGGGAGGGCCTAGCCAACAGTGGGCAGTGCCACCCCTGGGCAGGCAGTCCAGAATTGGACCCTAGAAAACAAGCTGGTCAGCAGATTTCATTCCTGCCCCCTTTTGGTCATGATCTTTATCAAAGAAATAGAGAACAAACTGAGACACTTAGTTAACATGATCAAACGCTAGTCATTTCCTGAACCCCACTCACTTTTGCGTCTTATTCATGAATTCCATTTGAATACACTAAATAGTATCCCATTATCATAGAAAACATTCAATTTATTCTTGACTCTATGGGTTTTCTTCTAACTATATGGGGTTCTTTCAGTTTGTAATGGTTTTGGATTTAATTTACATTTCTTACTTTATAGGATTTTGGTTTCCAGGAAGCAGACATTCCCAGAAGATTAATTTTTTTTTTTATTCTTTGCTCTCCTTGTCTCTCCCCATGATGTGACCTTCCAGATGTCGGTGCTTTTCCTTGAACATCCATCAGTGAATCTAATATTTGAGGTTTTGCATCTAGCAACATCTTGGAACTGAACACATTTAGCTCATATCAAAGCATTATTTCAATGACATTTTAAAGCCTGTTAAAAATATTTTACCATTTGGAATTTGGCTAGGACTCTGAGACTTGGACAAAAATAAAAATAATAGTTCTTTTTGTCATGAAGGTTTGCATAATTTTTGAAAACCTTATGGTATTATTCTCTTACATGTAGGGTTATTCTTTGCTATTATACAAGAATATTTTGTTGAATTATATGAGTTTTTATGAAGATAATTATTCGGCTTATATTTCTTGTATATAAAATTATAAACTTCCATGAAATGTTGAGAAATTTTAGTTACCCTTTTATTGTGAAAAAATATTTTCAGCACAACTTTGATTTTACCAAGCTGGGGCACTAAGGAATCTATTATAGGATTTATTGAATGTATGTTAGATTTTTATTAATGCTTTAAGTGGTTACAAAGATACAAAATAGCACAATTATTATTTTACAGTTTCATTAGTCAGAGGGTAAAAGATGTTGTACTGAAATACACATCAAGATGTTAGTAGTGACTCATCCCTTTCAGGGGCTCTTAGACAGAACTCACTTCTTCACCTTTCCTACATTTAGAGGCCTTCTGAATTGTTTGGCTTTTTCTTTCTTCCTCCATCATTAAATCGAATCATAGTGGATCAAGTCTTTGTCATGTTTCACCTCATGGCATCTTTTATCACCCTTCCTACATCTTTCTGACCACAGCTAGGAAGAATTCTTTATTTTGAATGACATGTAAAATTAGATTGAGTGAGTCCCTAAAGCTGTATTTCACCAATAATGTAGTCTTTTGTTCTTAACAGTATACTTTCTAAATATAAATTTTTTAAGTGTGTGTGTGTGTGTGTGTGAGAGCTGGGAGATGGTGTTGGAGTTACAGGGGGGTGTCAGTTGCCTGATGCGGGTGATGAGAGCTGAACTCTGGTCCTCTGGAAGAGCAGAAAGTTCTCTTAACGACTGAGCCATCTCTCAAGTCACCACATATAAATATTTAAAGCTATGATGCAGTGTTCTACAAAGCCTCAGCTTCCAATCCATTTTAAGTGTGGAGAAGAGATTGTTTAGTCTTAAACGTGGTCTTTTTTCTTGAAGTCAGTGTAAAGATACCATTTTATTGTAACTGCCTTTGGTCATTTTATCACAATGAATAACTTATAAGGAAAATATACTATAAAATACAATAAGGTAGAAATATCTGCTTTTTCCAATTGTGGAAAAGATCAAAGAATGTTTCTCACACTTAAAGAAATGCTCAACATCCTTAATCATCAGGGAAACGCAAATCAAACCTACTTTGAGATTTCATCTTACACCTGTCAGAATGTCAAAAATCAATAAAACAAATGCTAGCTCATGTTGGCCAGGATATGGAGCAAGGGGAAACACTTCTCCATTGCTGGTGAGAGTACCAGCTTCTACATTCACTACAGCAATCAGTGGTGTTTTCTCAGGAAGATGGGAATCAGTCTACCTTAAGATCAGTTAATCCACTCTTGAATATATAACCCAAAGGACACTTCATCCTACCACAGAGACACTTGCTCATCTATGTTCATTGCTACTCTATCCATAATACCCAGAAATTGAAAACAACCTAGATGCCTTTCAACAGATGAATTGATAAAGAAAATGTAGTACATTTATACAATAGAGTATTACTTAGTCATTAAAGAATAATGAAAACATGAAATTCACAGGTAAATGGATGTAACTAGAAAGAAAAATCAACATGAATGAGCTAACTCAGACTCAGAAAGACAAATATGGTGTATATTTACTTATATGATCCACATTAGCTGCTAAGTTAAAGATAACAAAGCTACAATCCACAGAACCACAGAGGTTAGGTATAGAGTAAGAGATTAGGTGGGACAAAGAGGTATCCCCAGGAAAAGTTAATATAATAGATGATTATGGATGGATTGGGGAGGGGCTGGAATGGGAGGATAAAGTGGGGGAGGGGAGGGAAGAAAGGATGAAAGACAGAATAGGGAGAGAGACAGTTAATATTAAGGGCCATATGAGGGGTAGTATGGAAACCTAAAACAGTAGAAGCTTCATAAAATATATACATGTATAAAGGCAATCTAAATAAAATTGCCAAATAATGGGAGAGAGGAGAGGAGAGCCCCAATGGACCACCTCTTGTCACCAAATGAAGCTTCCCGTATCAGGAATGGGTTACATCCAATTGAGTTGTTGACCAAAGGGATCCATGGGAACTCCCAAACAAGCCAGGCTGTTGCCAAGATGATATGTTGCTCTCCAAAATCTGACGGCAAGGCCTCAGTGCTGAAAACAGCACACAACTCGTTGAGCACGAGGTAGAGCTGATGCCTACACAGGGTCTTCGCCCATATTGACTAGCATCTTTGGTACAGGAAGGTACTTTGCATGCTACCGAAGGAAAAACGTAAACAGCAACCCAGCTCCAAACCCTTTGATTTACAATGGTGCCCTGCTTGCATGATATGCTAGGGCAAAAGGGGCACAAAACTTGTGAGAGTGACCAACCAATACCTGATTTGACTTAAGGCACCCTCCAAGACATCAAACCTTGTACTGCTTGAGTGGCCAAGAACCTGAGACCAGATTGGTCAGGGACCTAGAGGAAAACCAAATACTACTCTTCTGCTAAAGAAACATAGCAATGAAATGACTCCTTATGAACTTTTGCTATACTCATAGATCACTGTCTTGTTCAGGCATCATCAGAGAAATGTCCTCCTGTAGCAGATGGGAACAAATACAGAGTCCCATAACCAGACAGTGTGCAGAGAGTAAGAGACCCTGGAGCACTCAACCCTAAACTGGATGTCTCCGTCAAGGTCAAGTGCCTCCCTTTGGGACCCAAGCAACCCTGAAATGGAGGAGGCAGGAAAAGTGCAAAAGCCACAAGGGATAGAGGACACCAAGGAAACAAGACCCTCTAAATCAACAGGATCAACACTCACAGAGATGGAGGCAGCATGCACAGGGCCTGCACAAGTCTACACCAGATGGTTTCTTAAAGCAGAAAGGAGCAGTGGACACATGCCCCCATCCCTAACCCAGAAGCTATCTCCAAGGAAATCTCACTGGGGAAACAGACTACTCTTAAGGGTACACTGCATGCCCAGCAGTAGATGGCCAACAGTAAACAAATGCAAAGGCATCTTTGAAAGTTCCTTGTATTATAATGTTGTGTCTTGGACTTTTTTTCAATTTTATCTTATTTGTATTTTTCTCCTTTTTACCCTACAGGGTTTTTTTTGGGGGGGGGCTCTTTTCCTTCTGTTTGTTTGTATTGTCCTATTCTGATGAGTTCTCTTTTGTTTTATTTTGTTATATTATATTTTATTAGTATCTCTTAGAAGCCTATTTGTTTTCTAATGAGACATAGAAAGGGGGTAGATCCAGATGGAAAAATGTGTGGGGAGGAGTTGGGGGGAATAGAGGAAGGGAAAATCACAACCAGGATATAGTACATGAGGAAAAATCTATTCTCAATGGAAGGAAAAATTTATGAAAAAAAAAAAGATTTTGAACAGCAAAAGCAATCGAGAAAGAACAAACTTGGAGACACTACACTTTCTGTCTCCAAATTAAAGTACAAATTCATAGTAACAAAATAATAAGATAATAGCGTAAAACCAGGTGCACAGATCAGTGGAACAGAATAGAGATTGCAAATGCACACACGCACATATGGTCAACTACTCTGACAATGGCACCAAGAACACATAATTAGGAATGAACGTCTCTTTGATAAATGGTACTGGGAAATCTGGAAATGCACCAACAAAAGAATGAAGTTAGGGCTGGAGCAGTAGCTTAACGTCAGAGTACTCACCTAGCATGTATTCAATATCCAACACTGAGAAGAAAAATAAAAGGAAATTTGTTCATAACTTACACCATATACAGCAATAACTTGAAACGGGATGAAGCATTAACTAAAAATCCCGAAGATTTTACAAGAATGCATGCGGAAAAAAGATCCTTGGAAGTGGTCTTGGCAAAAAGGTGTAAAAGCAAGAATAAACAAATGTGACTATTGCAATCGATCGCCTCTAATTCAATAGCAAAACACAAAAAAATCCCAATTTAAAAATGGGCTAAGGAACTGAAGAGACCTATTTAAAAAGAAGGTAGACAAGTAGACAACAGATTTATGAAAAGATGTTCAACATCATTAATCAACAGAGCAGACCAATATGAACTACATCACGATGAATTTTACATCTGTTAAGACGGCCTTTTTAAAAAAAGAAAAACAACAAAACCAAGGGCTGGTGAAAAGGTACATTGATGATGGGAATGTAAATTACTGCAACCATTATGGAAATCAATATGGAAGGTATTTTTAAAAATTGCAAATTGAATTATCATACAATCCAGAAACCTTACTTTTGAGTATATATCCAAAGGAATTAAAATCATTATGTGCAAAGAAATATCTACACTCCTATGTGCACTCAAGCATTATTCATAACATTCAAAGTATGGAATCAACCTGCCTAAGTGTCTGTCAGCAGATAAATGGTTAGAAAATGCATGGTATGTATACACAATAGAATGTTATTTAGCCTTAAGAATGAAGAAGATATTGCTCTTGGCAATTGGATACAAATATCCCTGGAGGATCTTCTGCTAACTGAAATATGTCTGACACAAAAAGACAAATTACTATGTGATCTCATGTGTGTGTATGAAATGTTGAAGCAGGAGGTAGAATGGTGGTTTTCAGGGACTGAGAGCTAGGAGATTTTGATGTTGGCCTAAGTATAATAAGCATTATAAGATGGGTAAGTTCTAGAGTCCCAATGTATACATGGTGAATGTAGTTATACTACTTTAATTTATAATTGAAACTTGCTAGGAGCATAAATCTAAACTGTTCTTCCCATTAAAAGAGTAACTATATGAGGTTATGGATGTGTCAATTAGGTTGACTGTGGTAATCATTTCACAATGTATGCATACTTTGTATCATCACATTATAAGACCTACATATTTATAGTTTTTATTTGTCAGTTAACCTTCAATAAAACCAAGGAGAATAAAATGACTTTAAAAAAAAAAAGAATGTTTCTCTGCACAATGAGAAAGTATTCAGGCTATCAGTGGAGGTGGATCCCTGATGACATTACAGGAAGAAGTATGGGTAAGGTAGATTCTTGAAAGTTGTCAACTATGCTCTACAGCATGTGTTTACCTTTGCGTGCCATATTGTTTGTTTTAAAAGAGTTTCTGTATGTACTTTACTCTCTTCCTTCCACTGAACTTTTCAATAGTACTTCTTAAAAATGTATTCTTACTACTTCATCCTGTCATTGCATTCAAATTACAAAAGAAAATGTGATAAAATAAATGTATTTGTACCTCTATGACAAAAATTATATATCATCCATCTCCCTTTCACCTGTATGCCTGTATGATCAGTTATCAGATATTTACTTATTTATTTATGTGTCTAAGCACACATGCATAGTCTTACACTGTAAAGTTGGAGTTAAGAATAGTTTGACAAGTCTTAAAAATGTTTTTCATCTTTGTAATTGTCTTTTTTTTTGCTTCTGATTTAGAACTTAAGTGTATTTTATTTGAACAAATGACTAGTGTGTTCATTTTTCCAAGGTTTCTTTGCAGGGTTTGAGGTCCACAGGGACTCAAGCAGATAGCAAAACAAAATACTGCACATTTTAACCCTAGTCAAGGACTTTTTGGCGGAAGCGTGCCTGGAGTTCTGAAGATAACCTCACGCACATTGCTTTTCGGTTCATTGGCTAAGATAAAGCGTAACGCACATGGTATGTGGGGGGTTGGGGTGGAAGTCAATATTGAAGCCATGGAAAGTAACAATTTATAACAACCCCATCCTTCTGTGACATTAAAAAGACTGCCACGGCTGTCAGGTGTGGTGATGGTTCACACCTGAAATCCCAGCACCCAGAAGGATGAGGCAGGAGAATTGCTGCATGTTCAAGGCCAGTTGGACTACATAAAGAGATTGGGATACACTGAGGAAAAGAATGAGATTCGTTTCAGAACAACAGCAAAGGCTAATGTGGTTATAAATATGTGGTTATAAATTTTCTCTTTCCTTTCCTCTGGCACATATTAAATCTTTCAATATATACAAGAGAGCCTGTGGTTAAGTGAATGCAGCACCAGTAGAGATGCCTTTGAATATGGAAGAAAGATAAAATGGGCCAGGAGTGGGCTGCTCTCAAAAAGGAACCTTTAAATCGAATTCTTCCTTTCTGTCTCCAGCATTATCCTTCTTCTTCTGGGGCTTTTTAAAGTGTCTTTTTTTTAAACCACATACTAGATTATTCATACACAGCATGTATATATGCATATACATGTGCATGCTATGGCTATATATGCATCCTGTACAAAAACAACATGAGTAATGGTACTTTGAGACATAGAACTCCAGGAATACAAAATATTATGAATGGTAAGTTCTATTATTAATTATTATTATTAATACATGATAAAATACCATGTTCGTGTGAAATATTAGATTAAACATTTGAAAGAACTGCAATAAAAATTTACACCTAAGGTGTAAGAATTATAACTTAATTTTAAATACATTCTATTATAGTTGACACAGTAATTATGCATATATAATATATGGAGAGTATAGTGTGGTGTTTGAATACATGTATATTATGTAACAATAAGATCAAAGTCATTACTATGGCTGTCACCTATGACATTTATAATTTCTTTGTATTGGAAACATTCAACATCCTCTCTGGTGGCTATTTTGAAATAGTCAAGTAATTTCTGTCAATCATGGTTCTGTTCTGTGCTATAAAATTAGATGCAAATGCTGTGCCCTTTATGCATCCTTTCATCATAATCTATTCTCTATTGGTACATGATCAACTTTTTAGTTCATACATGTATTTGAGAACATGAACCACTTGTCTTTCTTGGCTAGACACATTCCACTTAACATAGCATTCTCCCATTCACTCCATGTTGCCACCAATGGTCAAATTTGGTTATTTTTTTCATGGGTAGATAAGAAAGTTATGTAGCAATTTTGCTGCAAAATTCTGAGAAAGACAATTATCACAAAACATTCCTGATCCATACATTGAATGCCTGAGTGAAATATGATCGATTTATTCTCCCTTGTCTGTTGACAGATTGCTTCCTGGCACCTTTCTTAACATAATATTACATAATCTCAATTATACTTTTCATCTCTTGATAAAGAATAATAATATTCTTTACATTTATATGATATCTTTATTTTCATATTGTTATGTTGACTTACATAAACATACCTCATTTACTTATACATACAGTTTTCTATTTGTTAAAATCATTTGCACATTTTGGCTGAGAAAGAATTTATCATAATTTTCCCACTGAGACTAATAGGATATTTGTGTATGTGCGTGTGTGTGTCTGTGTGTCTATGTGTGTCTGTGTTTGTGTGTGTGTCTGTGTATCTGTGTGTGTCTGTGGTGTGTCTGTGTCTGTGTGTGTCTCTGTGTCTGGTGTGTGTCTGTGTGTGTGTATCTGTGTGTTTGTGTGTGTGTGTGTGTGTGTGTGTGTCTGTGTGTGTGTCTGTGTGTGTGTGTGTGTGTGTGTGTGTGTTTCCTAGGGATTCAAACTTAGTTCCTCAGACTTGTGCAGTAAGCACTTTTACCCACTGAGTCCTCCATCCTCTAGCCATGTAGTGAAATTATTTTTAAACTTAACTTGTCACATAGCAAAAGGATTTTTAGAAAGCAAATGAACAGCCAGTTTAGGAATACTGCATTTTTACATGCCTGGCAGGCTTAGTTCAATCCCTGGAATCCATATTAAAGTGGAGGTAGAGAACTAACTCATGGGGTTGTCCTCTGATTTCCAAACACCACCATGCTGTGTTCACAAAGTCCTCCCACATACCCATATAAAAACACATATACATGAACACACACACTAATTGTTGGAACACGGTGCAAGAATGGAGTCATATGAGGAGAATTTTGAGTGCTTGTAAGAAAACAAAACAAGAGTCTTGTGATCTAAGTTACTTCAAAACATGGAATTGTTGGAATGTGTTTTCATACTCTTCCCAGGTGGAGTGGATAGGGGTGAGTTTACTCAGGATTATTCATTACAACTAGCTATTGTTATTTGTTTATATTTTTGCCATGTTTTATGGCTTGCCTAACACCATCCAACTTGCCCTTGTGATTACATACTTTACTCAAGTGACTCTCCTTAACTCTCAGAGTATAAATTGATGCTCTGAACAAAATTGACTATTGCATGAGACTATTTATGGATTCCACTCTCCCATGTCCCACCACCAGCTAGAGCAGTAAACAAGCAGGCCCCTGAACAGGGGCCGGAAGTCAGCTACAAGATACGAGAGTGGGGACTGTCACAGAAAAAGAAGAAAATTGTGAAGGGGTATGTATCTGTCGTTGAAGATAGAGCCATTGAAATATTATGGATTCCTCTTTGGCTTTTCTGGCCCCTGGCCATCAAGGACAAAGGCAGAGGGTGAGGAGACACTGAAAATCGCCAGAAAGATAGCAAACCCCTAGCTAAAGGGCAAAAAGAGATAGCAACCACATCATCAGAAGTCAAGGCAGCTCACCTGCCGCCAAGTGTAGGTCCCATGTACCAATGGAGAAGTTATTCTACAATACACACAGAGCCCTCTGTCACCTGAGGATCTTTCTGGTGATGCTAGCTGCTTTGAGCTGTGCATCTGAGGTGAGTGCCTCTGAGCATGTGTATTGATTGGTCCTACGTTCCTCATTCTCTGCTTCAACTTGTAGATTGGATGGATCCAGCTCCTGTTATCTTTACTAATGACTCTGTGTTTATGACTGGACCTTGGGACTGTAATAGACTCACTGGTTCGTCTGAAGAAGAGACTGTGTTTAATTTTTCCTTGGGGCTTGAATCACTTTCCATTTGCATAGGCCATTATAACATTCCTGTTCCTATTAAAGGGCAAACATGGGCTTACAATCTATAAGAGACCAGAGCTACTAATCATATTGGTCTCCTTTCAAGCTATTCTCTAGATCTTTCTAATCAATATAATAATGTAACTAATAGTACTGGAAACAGTTTGGATCCCTGTTCTTGGTGGCAGAGTATTAGAATGCTTTCACTGTTCTAGTGTTATTCATTATGTTTATAATTTGCTTGCTTATAAGATACTCATGCATTAAATGACAATTAGATTTATCTACAACATCTCAAATCAAAATCACTCTGCATATTCTGCTGTTAAAAAAATAAAAAGAGGGAAGATGTCAGAAAACAGTCCAAAAACAGAATTGTGTGAGGAGAATTCTGAATGTTTGTGAGAAAACTCCAAATAAACAAGAGTCTTATGACCTCAGTTTCTTCAAAACACAGAATAATTTTTGGAATGTTTTCATGCTCTTCCCAGGTATAATGGATAGGAGTGAATTTACATCAGATTATTCATTACAACTGGATGCTATTGTTTGTATGCTTCTATGGAAAAATATGGTTTTGCCATGTGGTGTGTCTTGCCCTTTTGACTATACACTTTACTCATATGACTCTTCTTAACCCTCAAAGTATAAATTGTCTGATGTCTGAATAGAGTTGGCCATTTCATGAGACTTTAGTCCACCTCATTGATTGGCTCCACTCTCCCAGGTCCTACTGCCAAACGAAAGCGATAAACAACTAATCACTTTTTAATTTAAAGAAGAGAGAATATTTGAAAAAAATGCATACATTCTGAGTAATATATATTTCAAATTCCTGAGTAAAATGTCTCTAAGTGTGGTCAATTTGCTTCTTGTCATTGTGACATGTCTTTCAAAAAAAGGAGGTAAATTCAAAGGAAACACATTTATTTAACCAAAATAAACTATAATAAGATAAAAAGACTATCATATTGAAGTTGAACAAGGCAAACCAAGAGAAGAAGAAGACGCCCAAGAGACGTCACAAGAATCAGAGACTCACTTGTTCACACACTCAGGAATCCCATTTAAAACCTTAAACTGAAAGTCATAATACATACACAGAGAATCTGGTGCAGCCCCTGCAGGCCCTGTGCTTGCTGCTTCAGCCTCTGTGAGTTCATAGGAGCTTTCCTCAGTTTACTTAGAAGGTCCTGGTCTCTGGGTGTCCTCAACTCTCTATGGCTGTTACGTTATTTGTACCTCCCCTTCCACAGTGGTCCCGGGAATTGAAGGAAGAGGATTTGATGGATACAGCCCATTTGGAGCTGAGTATTCCAAGGTCGGTTGGTCTGTCTGTCTCTGTCTCTGTCTCTGTCTCTGTCTCTGTCTCTCTCGTGTGTGTGTGTGTGTGTGTGTGTGTGTGTGTGTGTGTGTGTGTGTGCAATGGCTGATTGTGGGTCTCTGCATCTGTTCCCATCTACTGCGGAAGGAAGCTTCTCTGATGGTGGCTGAATAAGGCACTGATCTGTGAGTATAGTAGAATATCGTTAGGAGTCATCTTATCACCACATTTTTTTAAGACCAGTAGTACTCAGTTTTACCCTAGGTCTCTGGGCTATCTAGCCTCTGGTTCTTGGTCATCCATGCAGTGCCAGGTATAGGTCCCATCATATGGAGTATTCTGTTTTCCACTCTTCACCCAAAAACATTAAAGCCATTGGGTAAGAAGCTTAACTGTTCCAGTTATGCTATAAAACAATTTTTATGCATTCAAACCTCCATACCATTCCCCACAGGGATATGGAAGCATAGTTTTGAGAGTTTATTTGAACACTGTGGTGGTTTGAAAGAAAATAGGCCCCAAAGGGAGTGGCACAATTGGCAGGGGTGGCCTTGTTGAAGGAAGTGTGTTACTGAGGAGGTGGGCTTTGAGGTCTCATATGCTCAAACCACACCTAGTATCTCAGACCACTTCCTGTTGCCTCCTGATCAAGATGTAGCCAGTACCATGTCTGCCTGCATGCTGCCATTTCCCACCATGATGATAATGGACTGAATCTCTAAAAATGTAAGCCACCCCAATTAAGTGTTTTCCTTTATAAGAGTTGTAGTGATCATGGTGTCTCTTCACAGCAATAGAAACCCTAAAGTGTTGAGGACATCCTCTACCTCAGATATGGTGTTAAGGGTTTAATATAGTTCACACATGGAAATCTCTACAGTTAAAAACAGCATGAGTTTTCATTTTAAAAAGCCCCCTTCCCTCATAGATAGTAGCAGTACCAATATTCACATTCCAAACCCTTTTTCTTTCTATTCCCCAATATTCCTTCCAAGTGCATGCTTCCTCTGCCTCATATAAAATGGTGACACACACTTGCAATCTCAGTACTGTGGAGGGAAGAGGAGACAGGAGGGTTCCTGGGGTTTGCTGGTCAGTCAGCTTAGCATATTCAGTGACTGTCAGGTTAATAAAGAGATTCTGTCTCATAAAACAAAGTGAGTGGCTCCTGAGTAATGACATTGGCCTCTGGCTTACACACACACACACACACACACACACACACACACACACACACACACACAGAAAATAAAAACAAACCCGAATAAAGTAGTTTAATCTCTGAAATGTGAAGTGTCATGGTAATGGTGTTTTATTTACATAACACTAGATCTCATTCTATTATCTAGCCTGGCCTTGAATTCACAGTCCTCCTGAATAGCTGGGGTTATGGGAAAATGACACCATTAATTCATTTTTATCATCCACATACCAGATTCACATTGATTAGTTAAGTTATTTAGAAGACAGATAGGACAAACCTTATAATCATAATAATTTTCTTTCTCGGGACTGTGTTGGATATTTTAGATTCTTACATTTCCCTACATAGTTTAAAATTAGCTTGTCAATTTCTATAAAGAATCCCTTCTGGGATTGAGGTTGGGACAGGTCACATTATTTGAAAGTTTGGTTTTTTCATGGTGTCCCACATTTCCCATCTGTTCCTTTCCTGTTGGTTTTTTTTTTTCTTGTTCCTTGCTCTTTTGTCTCCATCCTCTATTTTTTCTTCAGTACCAGATATTCTGTCTTCTGATTGATTCAGTCTACTTGTAAGGCTTTCCTTGGAGTTTTCTAGTTCAGCTATTGGGATTTTCAATTCCATCTTCATTTCAGCTTGAATCCTCTTCAATGTTTCTGTCTCTTTATTGAATTACATTTCCAAGTCCAAGATCGCCTTTATCATTCCCATCAGCCTTACATTTTTATTTTCTTGGGCATCACTCAAATATTATTCTCCTTAAGCTTTTTTCTCCTTGATTTTATTGAGATGTTTCTTTGTGTCTTTTTAAAATCCTTGAACTATTTTAGGAGGTTTATGATTCTTTAACTTCTGTGTCCTGAAGCTCATCTAGGTACTTCTCATTGGCAAGCGTTTCTACTTGACTGGTAGGTTTTAGTGAGGCAGTACTGGCTTGAACTTCCATGTTGTTAATATCCCTGCAATGACATCTAGGAATGCAGACTTCCTTTGTTAAGTTTGTAATGGATAAAACAGGTTGGGAAAGAAGAGAAGATGTGAGAGCAGGTTTGGTCTAGAGGTTGGAGATGGCTTGGATGCAATGAAGACAGGTGGACCGAGGGGCTACACTGGTATACAGGGTATGCTTCCTGGTCCAAGATAGGAGTGTAGGGGTAGATAGTTCTGAATGGAAAGGTTTTTATTAAACCTCTAAAGAGAGAATCCTATGGTATGTGGGATATGTATGGAGAATACTTACCCAAGTTTAGAGCTCCCTTGCACTGAAAACAGGGGAGGCCAGACTAGTATGGTTGTAGGACCCAGGCTAAATCTTGTAGGTTGTGGAAAAGGCATGGATGAAGGGTTTATAGTTACTCAACTGGTGGTACCTCGCCCTAAAGGAGGATGTGGGATGTCTGTGTATGGAGTGGGGTGATGGGGGCATGCAAAGGGTTCTGTGGATGGATGCAGAGAGGGCAGGTCTTGGTGGAAGCCTAGATGTTCACTAAGGCCCAGGATGTGTGACCCTTTAGAGAGGTCAGCTATTGGAGAGGAGGTGGTGGCCAGACTAGGCTGGGGCACTGGCTTGGGGACCTGGGCTGTCTGTCAGGTTCCAGAAAAACAAGTATTGGGTTGTGGGGGGTACACACCAGGCTAGATCCTGCAGGGTAATGTAAAGTTTGGGTAGGGAGTAGGGTGGTGGAGGAGGGTCCTCTGGGAGTAAAAGAGAGTCCTGGACATCATTCAATTTCATAATTTTGTGAAAGTCTACCCAAAAATTTTTGCCAATAAATTTCAAATAACCAATATATATACTTAATGTATATTCATCAAAAGGCATGCACTTAAACCAATCCATTCCCTCAAAAGCAAGATAAATATAAACATAATTGTTATTTGACAATACTGCACAATTTTTTGTATTGCATTTTAAAAGTCTACTTTCTAAAAAAACAAACAAAAAAAACATAACAACTACAGATTTAGCTAATTTGAAAAATGATCACCATGGTGGCTTAGTTGGTTGAGTGTCTGCCTAGCATTCAGGAAGCCCTAGGTTCAGTCCCCAACACTGAATTTAACCTGTCATGGTGGCACTAGGGTGGCACAGGCAGGAGGTGCAGAAGTTCAGGGCCATTTGGGACTATATAGACTAGTCTGGGATATGTAAGACTCCATCTCAAATGTAATAAAGATGAAAGAACAATGAAAGAAAGTGATCCCCACATAAATCAATTGGCAAAGCTAGCCCAGATAGTCTAGCCACCTAACCAGCTCAGTCTTATTTTCTCTAGAAAATGTCTGACTTCATTTGTTAATCTAATATTGTCTTAAATATCCACTGTACTAGTTCTGAATAAATAGCATTTGGTCCTTCGGAGGTTTCTTTCTGGAATATAATTAAGTTATAGAAAATGATTTTTTTTAAGGAATAGTTTTCAGTTTTGTTAGGTATTATCTTTATCGGCAATCATCTTCTTTCATTATATTATTATATTAGTAATTACAAAGATTTTGGTTAATCTATTACTCTTCTATTAATAATGATAAATACAGGAGACAATCCTGGAAAGACAGGATTTCTGGAATATTGAAAATGAATATTGTATAAAACTATACAATGATAGGCCAAACACATGTTTGATAAGATTTGATAATAAATGAAGTAGTTATGGAAGACATAAAGAAATGATTGAATGTTTTCTAGTATTTCTGTCTAGATAAATGAATAAATAGGAATAATATTGTCAGAGTTGAGAAGCTCAGAAGAAACAGATGTAAGCCTGGAAATGTGTAGATGCACAGGCTATGTATTGTTGAATAGAAATAAATGAAGTTAATGGCTTAAAACCATTGCCAGGGCGGCCTGGAGAGATGGCTCAGGGGTTAAGAGCTCTGGCTGCTCTTCCAGAGGTCCTGAGTTCAATTCCCAGCACCCACATAGTAGCACAGCCATCTATGAGACCTGGTGCCCTCTTCTGGGCATACATGCAGGCAGAACACTGTATACAAAATAAATAAATAATAAATGTTAAAAAAAAACATTGCCAGCAGAAACTTCTGTAAAGAACCAGACTGTAACAATAGATGTTAGGCTCTGTGAGTCACTGTTTCTCGCAGTTACTCAGTTCTGCTTCAGCATCGTAAATGCAAACAACAACAACAACAACAACAAAAAGATGGGCTGTGTGGCTACTTCATAGAGTTAAAACCAACTTTTCAGAGGGGTGAAATGGCCTCCTTCTGATGTAGGGGCTGGAGCTGGATATTGTCCTCAGCACCTACACTATGATCCCCAGCTTGTCCTCTCATTTTCCAATGGCTTTGACTGATTTTCTTTTAAGACATTTCCTCAGAGTTTAATTGTTAACTGTCAGAGCGTCTTAACACTTCCTAATGAATGGGCTATGACATAATTTCTGCCACACATTGTTGGTCAAAATAAGTCACAGTGTCAGCTCAGACTCAAGAGACAGAGGAAATAGATTCAGCCTCTTGAAAGGAGATGAAAAGCAGTGTGGCCTATTTTTTCTTCTCCACAGGAAGGTTTGGGAAATTAGAGCTTTCCTATTAAGAAACCTGGCATTACAAATAACTTATTTCTTTTTATGTTGATTCCTCTCAGATATTTTATTACAGGAAGCTGAATAACACATACCTATGTCCTAAGGGAAATGCAAAGTATAACAATAAGATATCACAATGTGCCAACTAGGATGCCCAAATCTAAAATCTGACAAGACCTAATGGCAGTTCAGAGTAACAAGAACTCTTAGTCACCTTTTGGGGATACAACATGGTATTCAGCTTCTTTTAATAACAGCTTGGTTGTTTCTTATAAAACTAAATGCTTACCAAATAATATTCTTTGTTATTTGCACAAGGCCATATAAAGCCAGTATACACATAGATATTTTATTCATAATTGCTAGAATTTAGAGGTACCAAGGATGTCATTCATTGGCCAAGCAGGTAAACACATTGTGGTATATCTAAATAATGGAAAATATTACTGTTGAAAGAAGTCAGCTTTAAAAGTTTTACAAACTGTTTATTTTAGTTACACGGCATTCTAAAAATGGCAAAAAGATAGTAAAGATATTGGTAACTTCAAGGACTTAGGAGAAAATAAGGAATAAATAGGTGGGGACACGGGATTTTTAAGTCATTGAAAACTACTCTGAGTGATAATGTAAAGATATGTATATATCATTATACCTATGCTCAATCATGTGCATATATGGGACCATACTTTAGTGTAAATAATGGTCATGGGGTAGTGATATTTTAATACAAGTCGCCTCTACTGCCTCTTGTAACTTATCACACAATACTGTTAAAGTCAAATAATTTTTCCTTGACCTTTCATTACAAGTGAGAATCATTTTCCTGGAGTTTTATTCTCACATGAAGTTTTCCTTATTGTCATCATCATCATCACCGCCACCACCACCACCATCATCATCACCATCATCATTGTCTTGTACTCAGTAAATACTCCTAAATACTTGTTTTTCTTTATTTTAGAGCTTTACAAAAATGTTAGCATGGTTTCCCATGTACCCACCACTTTGTCCAAGTGATAGTGTCCTTTGCCATACAGAAGCTTTTCAGTTTCATGAGATCCAGTTATTAATTGCTCTTAGTGCCTGTGCTATCAGTGTTATGTTCAAAAAGTCTTTTCCTATACCAATGACTGTAAAACTATTCCCCACTTTCTCTTCTATCAAATTCAGTGTACCTAGCTTTATGTTGAGGTCTTTGATCCCATTTGGAGTTGAGTTTTGTGATGGGTGGTAAGTATGGATCTATTTGCATTTTTCAACATATAGCCATTCTATTTGACTAGCACTATTTGTTGAAGATACTGTCGTTTTCTAATGTGTATTTCTTGCTTTTTTATTTAAAAAAAATACCAGGCATTCATAAATGTGTGGATTTGTTTTGGGACTTGCTTCTTAGGTCTGTTTGATTGGAATTTGGAATATATTTTTCCAACCATTTATCTGGAGGTGATGTCTACCTTTGATATTAAGATGTGTGTCTTGGATGTAGATCTGTTTTTCAACCCATTATGTTTGTCTGTATCTTTTTATTGGGGAATTGAGACTATGTTGAGTATTATCAACTACCACTGTTTGTTTATTCCATTATTTTGTTGTTTTTGTATGGGTTTTGTTCCTCTTCTTTTTATTTGCTGATAGGATATCTATTCATTTTGTTTTGTTTAGTGTGCTTAGCTTCTTCAGGTTGACGTTTTCCTTCTCATGCCTTCTGTAAGGCTGGATTTGTAGACAGATATTGCTTAAATCTGGTTTTATCATGGAATGACTTTCTTTCTCCATCTATTATTATTTAAAGTTTTGCTGGGTATAGTAGTCTAGGCTGGCATCAGTGATCTCTTAGAATTTATAGAATGTCTAGCTAGATCCTTCTGGCTTTTAGAATCTCCACTGAGTATTCAGATGTTATTCTAATAGGTCTGCCTTTAGATGTTATTTGGTCTTTTTTCCTTGCAGCTTTTAATATTCTTTCTTTGTTCTACTCTGTAGTGTTTTGATTATGTATTATGAGGACTTCCTTTTCTGGTTCAGGCTATTTGGTGTTCTTTATGCTCCTTGTACCTTGCTAGGCACTTCTTTCTTTAGGTTAGGAAATTTTTCTTTTATTATTTTGTTGAAAACATTTTCTGTGCCTTTTACCTGGGTTTCTTCTCCTTCCTCTACTCCTATTATTCATAGATTTGTACTTATCATAATATTCCAGATTTTCTGGATGGGTATTTTAGATTTAGCATTTTCTTTGACTGAGGTATTCAATACTCATTTCTTCTATCTTGTCTTCAATGACTGTGTTTCTTTCTTTAACCTCTTGTATTCTATTGGTGAGACTTGCCTTTTAGATTTCTGTTTGATTTGCTAAATTTTTTATTTCCAATTTTCCTCCAGTTTGCTCTTTATTTATTGATTCTATTTCTAGTTTGAGCAATTTTCTTAAATTAGTAACACTGTGTTTTCATAGATTTCATTGTTTTATTTTTGATATTTTTTGGTCTTTTGAGACAGGGTTTCTCTGTGTAGCTTTGCGCCTTTCCTGGAACTCACTCTGTAGCCCAGGCTCACCTTGAACTCACAGGATCTGCCTGCCTCTGCCTTTCAAATGCTGGGATTAAAGGCATGTACTACCACCACCGGCTTCATAAATTTCTTTAATGAATGTATCCATTTCCTCTTTAAGGATCTATAACATTGTCTTAGTTAGGGTTATTGTTGCTGTAATGAAACACCATGACCAAAGCAATTGGAGAGGATAGGATTTATTTGGCTAATACTTCCATATTACTGACCATCATTGAACTCAGGACAAGAACTCAAACAGGGTGGGAACCTGGTGGCAGAAGCCATGGAGGGGTGCTGTTTATTTGGTTGCCCCTTATGGCTTTCTCAGCCTGCTTTCTTATAGAACCCAGGACCCCAGCCCAAGGTTAGTACCATCCAAATGAGTTAAACTCTCCTCTGTCAATTACTAATTAAGAATATGCCCCACATGCTTACCTATGAGCCAATATTATAGAGGCATTTTCTTAATTGAAATGATCCTCTCAGATGACTTTTTGTCTAGTTGACATAAAACTAGCCAACACAAACATAGCCATAAAGGTTATTTTGAAGTCCTTGTCTTGTGTTTCAACTATATTGCATTTATCAGGGCCTATTATGGTAGGATTGCTGGGCTTTAGTGGAGATATAGTGTCCTGGCTGTTATTGATTATCTTTTCTTATGATGGCTTCTAGGCATCTGGGTTAGAGATGATTGTTATTCTAGGTGCTAATGTCTGGTATTGTCATTATTGGATGTGTGTTTGCTTTTGGGTTTCTGTTGCCCTCTCTGGTTCTTTGTGGAGTATAGTGGCTATGGCTTGCATGGTAGGGAATGCTCCTGAGATCCTGCCAGGTATGATCACTGGGAGTTCCATTTAAAATGTGCCTTTTGGTATTGGGAGCTGGCACTTAGGGACGGGGGTGAGCTAAAAGGGGGAATCCTGAGAGAGTCCCCTGTAGTGGGATGGTCTGTATGTCAAATGTGTTGCTGATTGGTCAATAAATAAAACACTGATTGGCCAGTAGCCAGACAGGAAGTATAGGCGGAACTAACAGAGGAGAAAGGAGAGAACAGAAAGGCGGAGAGACACACTGCCAGCCACCGCCATGACAAGCAGCATGTGAAGATGCCGGTAAGCCATGAGCCACGTGGCAAGGTATAGATTTATAGAAATGGATTAATTTAAGATATAAGAACAGTTAGCAAGAAGCCTGCCATGGCCATACAGTTTGTAACCAATATAAGTCTCTGTGTTTACTTGGTTGGGTCTGAGCCCCTGTGGGACTGGCAGGTGACAGAGATTTGTCCTGACTGTGGGCCAGGCAGGAAAACTCTAGCTACAGTCCCCAGAAAGGAGAAAAGCAGGACATTCCACCCGGATCAGATTAGTCTCCTGGAAATGGTGGCTGAAGGGGAGGAGAGGCCACAGCCTGTAGTATGCTACAGAGCTCAGGACAAGACTGGGGGATGGGATTTGGA
The DNA here is from genome assembly GCF_949786415.1 of Peromyscus eremicus. NCBI lineage: Eukaryota > Metazoa > Chordata > Mammalia > Rodentia > Cricetidae > Peromyscus > Peromyscus eremicus. Next base: position 27,330,526 of record NC_081434.1, read on the forward strand.
GGAGAGGAGGAAGAGTGGAGATCTGAAGATTGCCTACATGATTCCATGGATTGTCTGTTTCCCTAGCCAGAGTGGATGGTGGGTTCCCAGGGAATGTCCTGAGACAAAGAAATGGGGTAGTGGGGAAAGCTATAGAAGAAGATATGCATGATCTGCTGGAGATGGGTCAGAGTAGAATGGGAGCCTGCAAAGGTGGTCTGCTACAGGCCTGGGGACAAGATTGCAGACTTGCATTCTGAGGAGAGGAAAGATAAATTTTAAGAAGGCAATTTCCTGCCTTTAATAAATCAATGGAAAGGAAACACAATATTACATCTTGTTAAAAAAAATTACCCTTCTTGTTTTCATCTTGTTACTACCCTAGGTCCATCATAATGGTATACTATGATCTCAACTCAGAATGTTTAACTTTACAATGTTAGGTGAGGTACTCAGGGATGTTGGTGTTAAGGACAGAGGTACCTTGTTGAGGGGAAAGGACATTATTCAGACTTCCACAGGCACCCATGGAAGGCCTCAGATTAACATAATTCTTACAGGGAAATACTGAAGGCTTTTCTCCAAAGATAAAGTGGAGATGTCTACTCTTCTCACTTTTATTCAAAATTCTACCAGAGAATCTAGCCATTGCAATATCACATGAAATGTAAATAAAAAGACTTCTAGATTATACAGCAATAATCACTTTGGATTTACCATGATTATCTTTTAAGAAACCTTTAATAGACTTTCTTATAAATTAGTGCTGCTGTGAGCTCAGGGAATGAGTAATGGCAATTACAAAGACATACTGAATAATCAAATATGTGGATTTATTGTATGCTAATTGTAATCCAGTAAAGTTACTAAAAATCAAATTAATGAGATTCTTTAAAAAAAAAATAGTTCTAACCTACCGTATTCCAAAAGGGAAAACTCAGATTGAAATTAAAAGAAATTATATTTGTTTTTCTTGTGTCTAAGAAGTCAGATACATGTCCTTATTTATTTTATTTTAAGATTATAATATAATTCCGTCATTTCCCTCTTTTCTTTTTGTCTTCAAAACCATCTTATACAAACCGCCTTGCTTTCTTTCCAATTTATGGCCTCTTTTTTCATTAATTGTTGTTACATGCATGTATGCATATACATATTCATAAATATAACTTGTTTAACTGAATAATATTGCTAATACACATATTTTCAGGACTGCCTATTTGGTATTTGGTAACCAATTGGTATGCTCTTTCCTGGGAAAGATTATTTCTTCTGCTCTTAGAATTCCTTAGTTGTCTATAGTTCTTTGTACAGAGCTGAGATTTTTGCCTTCAAAGGACTATGTTACCTGATGCTAACTGTGTTAGGGCTCCCTAGTGTAACAGATCTTATAGAGTGAATCTCTCTACATATATAGAAAGGGAATTTAATAGAATATCTTAAAGGATGTGGTCCAGCTAATCCAACAATGGTTTCCTATGAATGAAAGATCCAAGAATTCAGTAGTAGCTCAATCCATGAGACTAGATGTCTCATCTGGTATTCAGCATATGCCATAATCCTAAAGAAATGAGATCTAATGCCAGTGAGGGAATAGACTTGTTAACTATGGCAAGGAAAAGCAGGCAAAAAGAAAGAACTTCCTTCTCTCGTGTCCTTTATATAGAGAAATATGTGGTCCAGATTAAAGGTAGGTCTTCCCACTTTAAATAATTTAATTTATTATTATTTAATAAATTAATATTATAATTTATTGCTCACAGGTGTGCCCAGTCATTTGGGGTTTAGTTAATTCCAAATGTAGTCAAGTTGACAACCAAAAACAACTGTCACACTAAGACGTTAAGTTGCATGAAATTTAAAATAACTGTGGCATTTCTGGAGAGTGATATGTTCACTCTCCAGAACATATCAGAAACAAGTTAAATTTGGTGAACTTCAAGAAAGAATAGGATCTATATAATATTTAAGGGTTCTCTTAGAGGCCTGAAGTCATTATTTATTAACTTACTGGTTGTCCTTACATTCAATAAACACAAAACCACAAAAATAAATGATCTGTCAGGCAAGGCAGGAAAGAAAAGTTTGTAAGAGTAGGATTGGAAAATCAATGAAGTTGAATTATTTATGAGTGCAAAAGGTAGTATTTCAGATAATACTGGTCAATACAAATTCTTAGGATTCTACTGACGGGCTCAAATGTAAGTGAGACTGTTCCATAGACACATGTGTTTATTCTGGAAAGAGGACAGAGTATTGAAAGACTTCACAATACAAAATATTAGTAACCACTTGAATATCTATGACAAAACCTGATGGAGACATCCTGCTCTCTTTTATCTTCGGTTATTTATTTTAAGATGATCTTGTGAACAGATGGTTGACCACCATTGAGTTTTGCAATGCAGAATGTAACTGTGAGTCTCTTTCAAAATGCAAAGTAGATTCTCATCAAATGTGTTATTCATGTTCTTCACTTCAAAGCACAGTCTTGCTAAACAAAAGAAAACCACACTCACTTTATCCATTCCACCAATTTCTTCTCTCACTGCAGGTGCTGGGCTGCCCAATGTAGCAGACACAATCAATATTTTTAACGATTTCATTAGTATGTTTTATAGCTATCCCCATGGTGACATATTGGGAAATATTAAGGCAACTCCACGTAGTTAAAAGGGAGGTTTATTTTGTGGGATAACTTACAAGTGAAGGGATAGGTTACAGGGAGAGTTGAAGTGCAGTCCAGCGGTGTTCTCTGGAGAACTCTGCTCGGTCTACCTCTAGTGTCCAGGATCCAGGAACCAAGAGAGCCGGCACAGCTGGGTCTCAGGTCTTAAGTGCTCCTGTCTTGCCCCTGCCTCATAGGCATGACAGTTACTGGAAGACTCAATGGGGGTAGTACTTCCAGAACAAAGCTGGAACAGCTACCCACTACAGTGACAACACTCAGTTAATGTAAGTCAGCTACTTTTGTTTAAAATACTCAATTTACCCAACTGAGCCATTTCTACTTTAATCCTTATTGTCTTGATATTGAATATAAGATGATAACAAAAGGCAAATATGTCAACAGAATCTGATAGGAAATAAACAGAAATTTAAATCATCCTTCAGGATTCTTTTGTTTTCCCGATTGTTCTCTTTTATATTTTATTTCTCAGCACTTAATATGTAACATTTGTGATCTTATGGCTGTTTTAATATACTAGTCAATTAAATGATTATCAATGAAAAAAATATTTAAAAACAACTATTCTGGAAACTCCATGTCACTTCTGTCTAATCAATTATATTTGTAAATATATAGATGTTGAAAATGTGTCTTTCTGCATAGTGCTATTATTTGTATGTATATTTCCACCTCTATCTTTTTATCCCCCAAGGAATTTATGCCAGAAATATATTGTAAAGTAGTCTAAAACCCAATTATAACTGTTCTCCTTTTAAATATCTATACTCATCATATACCTCTCAGTATTGTATAAATTACTTTTATCATTTATTGTTTTCTCAAATCTACATTTTTAAACCCCACTGTTAATATTATTTTTCTTTTTAGACAACTTCCATGACAACTGGAGCCCTCTTCTATTCTGAGAGAGCTGTAGTTCTCTCTTTCTTTGTATCTCTGTCTGTCTGTCTGTCTGTCTGTCTCTCTCTCTCTGTGTCTCTGTCTCTCTGTCTCTCTGTCTCTCTCTGCCCACCCTCACTTGCTGTGTTCATCTACAAGCTACCTTCCCTCCCATCTTGGAGCCAAAGATTGTGGCCCTACTCAGCTGCATAATCTCATTTGTTAGATGAACATGTGGGGTTTTTATTGCTGTTCTTTGTTCCAAAAACCACAGTATTGGGGAAATAATTTGTCAACTACATTATCTCAGAGGAGGAAAATGTGAACTTTGAGCAGCTGACTTCATTAAAATTATTCTTAAAGTATTGTTGACCAAAATGGAATGGAAAAAAATTTTGACACTCAAAATTTCTTCAAAGAGAGTGTCAGACAATTCAATTAATATTAACAATTCTTATATTTTGTGCAATAGATACATATGTTGATTTTGTATCATCTCATTTGATCCCAAACTATGCAAGACATATTTCACTGATCTGTCACTGGGCTTTTGCTTTCTTGGGTCATATAAATAAGAACACATGTTGATCTTATGGGTCTTGTAGAGACATACTTTTTAAAGATATCACAATGATTGTATACTTCTCTTCAGGAGCACAAAAGCCCACTTTCACTTTGAAAACTGCCTTATAGGGACATAAGAAGCAGGTAAAATATGCTCTGTCTAAGTCTGTTACTAGTGTGTTTCAAAAGTAACAGGAACTCCAACAGGTATTCTTGTACTTAAGAAGCAGATCAGCATTTAGCAATAGGAAAAACACAGGCTTTTCAAAAAGACCTGTGCTACTTAGAATTCCCTGCCCTAAGTGGAGCTTAAATAGACTTATCATTATAAGTATTTATGCAACTTGTCATGATTTCTGCCATGCTACAAGCTCAAAGCGATGGAATCCATCAGTCACAGATGGAAAATTTCCAAAAAATGAGCCAGGAGAAATCTTCCAAACTTTTAAGTTGATTTTCCCATAATGACAGAGGGCTGCCCAGCAGTTTTTAAAACTTAGCTTCTTTTGAAATTCTTTTTAGTATATTCACCTGTGTATTTCTCTCTACATACTTTTCCAATCAACCCTTTAAAAGATTGCATTTTATCTCTCCATCATCCAACTCCCATACAATGGCATACAGTCCTCCCAACCTCCAGCAAAGGTTAGAACTTCCAAAGGAGTCCCCTTATTTGACATCCAGTGTAGCATAGTCTACCTCTATAATTGGTTGCAATCTGAATATCTCACATCTGCCCCATTACTGAGAATCTGGGCACCTAGTTCGGAGTCTTTCTCTCAATAACAGCTGGATGTTTTTAACATGCATACAAAAGACACAACCTACATAGCAATTTCATAATTTCTTTCATTCAAAACTAACAATCTATTCATACATTTTTGGTCGGAAGAAAAATTATATACCGTATCTTGGATTTTGTTTAGCATTTCAAAGTACTTTTACCTGTATAATGTTAGTCAACAGTCTGCCCTCCGATGGAGACTCCTGTCACTCTACTGTTATTTCCTCCTTCCTAACGAACTTGTCTTCTCGTCTTCCTACAGCACCATCCTTTTGCCTGTTGAATTTGCTGTCTTAGAGCTTCTCGACCATTTCTTTACTGTTTACTTTCTCTATCAAATGCAGATATGTGAACTGTCATTTGAAGTCCTCTTCTTGATATACCACCAAATTCCTAGACTCCTCCACAAGCTGGTTTCATTGTTATACTTGAGCTACCAGGATAGTTTCACAAAATTCAAAAGCCATGATCATCAACTTAGCTACACATTTATTGTAGCAGCAGTCCACGGCTGACCCATTGTGCTGAGTACACGTTTATTGAAGCAGCAGTCCACAGCTGGCCCACTGTGCTGAGTACATGTTTATTGTGGCAGCAATCCACACCTGGCCCACTGTGTTGAGGTCTTTCTTCCCATTTCTCTCAACCTCACCCCCCTATAGTAGACACTGTGTGATAAAATGAGAATTAACAGTCTTCCTATAGATGATGCATAGCAGATCCCTGATTTTCATTTTATGCTGTAGAATATTGCATTTGTTTATACTGTGGGACATTTGTTTAATGATGCAAAGATGTGTTGCATTCCTTTAGGTTGCATTTGTTTAACTCTGTGAAGCTGTATTACTTTGACTGTCTAAAACACCTCATGGTCTAATAAAGAGCTGAATGGCCCATAGTGAGGCAGGAGAAAGGATAGGCAAGGCTGGAAGGCAGAAAGAATAAATAAAAGGGGAAATCTGGGGTAAAAAGAAGAAAGAGCAAGGTTAAAAGGAGAGGAAGATGCTATGGGAGAGCCACTCAGCTACACAGCCAGCCACAGAGTAAGAGTGAATGTAGTCATGTATTGTGTCCCCCAATAAAAATTTATCTGAGGATCAGAGGAAAAAGCCAGCCACTATAGTAAACATAGAAGTCAGGCAATAGCAGCACACACCTTTAATCCTGTCACTTGGGAAGCAGGGATCTGTCTAGATCTCTGTGAGTTCAAGGCCACACTGGGGAACAGAGTCAGACATGGTGATACATGTCTTTAATCCCAGCACTAACCATAGAGGTCTGGAGATCTGTACAGACAGACAGGAAGTGACAGCGCTGGGCAGGAAGAGGAAGTGATGTAGCTGGGCTGAGAGAACAAATGAGATAGCAGAACAGAAAAGCATATAGGCATGAGTATACAGGTAGTAGCTCTCTTTGGAGACTGAGGTGTCAGTGAGGTGAGGTTAGCTTGTGGCTTTTCCTATTTCCCTAATCTCTCAGGTTTTCACCCCTATATCTGGCTCCATGCTTTTTTTTTTTATTTAATAAGAACGTTTAGCAATTCATCTACAAGTGAAAGTAAGATATACAGAAGTAAGAAAAGGAAAAAGTACAGAGGCAAGAGGTAGACAAGATAATTTAAGAAGAGCTGGCAGTCAGATGATGGTGGCACACACCTTTAATCCCAGCACTCTGGAGGCAGAGGCAGCAGATGTTTGTGAGTTCGAGGCCAGCCTGGGCTACAGAGTGAGTTCCAGGAAAGTCTCCAAAGCTACACAGAGAAATCCTGTCTTGAAAAACCAAAAAAGAAAAAGAAAGGAAAAGCTGGCAAGAAACAAGCCAAGCAGAGGCCGGGCATTCATAAGTAAAAATAAGCCTCTGTGTATATTTATTTGGCAGTTGGGTGGTGGGCCTACCAAAAGAGAAAAATGACCAACAACAACTTTATTTTGCATATATATATATATATATATATATATATATATATATATATATATATATACTATACACACACACACAATAACTGTAATAGGGTTTATTAGACATTTCCCTCACACTCTCTGATACTCTATGCCTTGTCCAATTTCAAGATGTGACTTTATCTCCAATATTGTATTGGAAACAAGTATCAAAAATAACTCAGCTTCTCTCCACAAGATGATAAAGACCTGCAATCAAATTCGGTATCCATTCTCCCATCTGAAGAAAACAGTTCTTCAGACCCCTGATGCTTGGTATATCAGTCAAAACTTTCCTTCAAGCCCTACACTGCTCCCTAATATCATGGTCTTGTTTACATGAGCTGGCTCTTATGCTCTCCCTCCCTCCCTCCCTCCCTCCCTCCCTCCCTCCCTCCCTCCCTCCTTCCCTCCCTCCCCCCTCCCCTCAGAGATCCTTCTATTCAACCTATAAATATGACAGTATGTCTTTAATTCCTCAAACTCAAATCTGCCCATTCAACTGTTCTTTCTTTCACTCTCTTCCTTTCCCGGTTACTTTCACCCCCCTATGAGTTTCACTAATGCAGGTCACAGCTTTCTTGAAAGCGTTTCTCTTGAGTCTCTCAAATGCCTCATCAATGGACGTGTTCCATTCCTTGTTTTGCAGACAATGCTCCACAGCCGCTGGCATCACCGCTGCTGCCTTCTGAACACTATCTTTCCTCGATCATTTGCCGTATCATTTTCTGTTTCTCAATTCTTGAACTCCATTTCCCACTGTCCTCTGCTTCCCGCTGTCCTCTACTATTGGTAGAAATATTAAGGCAACTCCACGTAGTTAAAAGGGAGGTTTATTGTGTGGGGTAACTTACAAGTAAAGGGGTTGGTTACAGGGTCCGGGGAGGTGAGGTGCAGTCCAGCAGTGTTCTCTGGAGAACTCTGCTCAGTCTACCTCCAGCATCCAGGGTCCAGGAACCAAGAGCCAGCACATCCAGATCTCAGGTCTTAAGGGCTCCTGTCTTGGCCCCACCTTGTAAGCGTGACAGTTACTGGAAGCCTCAATGGGGGTAGTCAAAGCTGGAACAGCTACCCATTACACGCTATACATTCATCACACAGCTTTGAGGAGAGAGAACTCCTGACTCCTCAGTCTTTTAATACCACCTGTCAAATCTTCATCATAAGCACCGGTCAGTCTTATTTAACTCAATGCCTATGAGTGCCTTACAGAGGAGATGAGCTCTTTATGCTCAAAATTAAACAGTCTTATGAAATTCTGCTCTTCTTTCTGTCTTCCATTCTTCTGCACATTCATCTAGCATCTGAGTTAACCTAGACTGTTCACTTCATCACACACATCCCCAACCTCACAGTCAGGGTTCTAATTTTCATCCCTGATGCCATGGATCTGACTTGATTGATCATAACTATTTTCATTAGCATAAACATCTTCCTGTTAAAATGGACTTTTACTAATTTTTAACATTCTTGCATATAGGTGGAATCAATCCTACACTGGTATTTATTTTCTACAGAAAGTGTTAATTTGCATTTTGGGGGTGGTGACTCCCTAGCATGATAATTTTATTTTACTTTCTTGCTAAAATAACAGCTTCATGCCACATTTTAGATCAAAGGCATCTCCTCTAAGCATTGAAAGGGATGTGTTCAGTAAAAAGAATAAGTGTTTGGATGTCCAATAATGCTTGTGCTACATTTTAATTTCATTACTGTTGGTCTGTGGGGACATAAGTCATGTACCATATCCAAATTTCAATTTCTCCAAATGAGTCTACATACACAGCCTCACAGAACTGTTCTTCTAAGTGAGGAAATCAAATGAATAAGTATGTTGTGTGCACCACTAATTTAATTAAATGTGAAGTATTATTCCTATTAGATTTTATTATTGTGTACTTAATGAGTTTTATAAACAATCTGAATGCACTCTAATATTAATTTTTGTCTTAAAAGTAATGCTTTATGGGTTTTTTTTATTTTACATGCTTTGGAAAAAAGAGGAGTCTTGATTTTTAGCTGCAACTTGAAAATTATTCTATCTAAACATGTTTATGCCTGTTATTGGTTTTTTCTCTACAATGTAGTAAACTATGAAAACATATATGATTGTCTTTTATTCTGTAAATTAATTTTTAATTACACTTTTCATTATTGCTCATTTAGATTTTGCTGCTGTGTCTTGTCTTAAGCTAAATCTATCATTTGTATGTTTGTTGGCTGTTCTTCAGGGTCTAGGTCCTTCATCTTTGCCATGTTAATTTTCTTAGCATGCTTTCCTTCAACATTCTTAACGAGCTTTGGAAGTTTCTATCACCGATTTAATCTTCTGAAATATCTTTTCTGTCCTTTGACTCTACTTCAGATTTCCATCAAGAAATGTTTTGTTCTTTTTTCCTACTACTCTTACGTTATTTGTCTCATTTGTGCATTTATTTGTCTTCTGTTTTCTTTTTTTGAGTTTATCATGTAAAGCAGTGGGTTTCATCATGGAATTTTCAATTATACATGCCATTATACTTCATTTACCATTTCCCTTTTTAGTTTCTTATTGTTATGCTTTTAATACATTCTTTTAAACACTCAAGCTGTCTTCTACTCTCTAATCTGTTTTCTACTCCTGTTAAGACTTCTTGCATTCTATTAAAAATGTCTATTCATCTCTTAAGTCTGAGAATATATTGTCTTCTAGGTTCTTTTCAGTAATACTCTTTTCCTTTCAGTTTTTTTTCCCTTTGCTTTGTTGTTGGTGGTGGCGGTTTTTGTTTTGTTTTGTTTTGTTTTTTGAGACAGGGTTTCTCTGTGTAGTTTTGGTGCCTTTCCTAGATCTCGCTCTGTAGACCAGGCTAGCCTCGAACTCATAGAGATCCACCTGGCTCTGCCTCCCGAGTGCTGGGATTAAAGGCGTGCACCACCACGGCCCGGCTTTCTTTGCTTTGCTGTACTGCTTTCTTCCTTGTTTAGTCATTGTTGAATGAGACCAAATCTTTTCAGATTTACATTTTTTTTTAGCAGACAAATTGTGTAGAATGCCTCTGATTCAATTATTTCATTATTATATAATGGCTAAATACCCTTTCCAAATCTCTAGCTAGAAAGTTTTACATAAGTAGCTTCTGAATCACTTCTCAGTCTCTTATTTAGCTATGCCCAGCCAGGCTATGTGCCATATAAGCTGCTATTTATCCTGCAGACAATTTTCTACTCTATTATGTCTAGTTGAGTTTCTAGGATTTTCCTTTTGATTATGGAAAAAAATAAGCATGGCCATCAGAGAAAAATAAAATGAAGTGACATTATTCTGGTTGTCCCAAATAAGATGCATAATTGATCAGACAGCTGTTTAATATTCTATTAGCTACCAAGGTCAGGTATTCAGTCATTGAACCCAGAGTATGACAAGTACATAAAATGATGTTTGCTTATGCAATGAGACATGACATTATCTTCAGCACATTTTTCTTTCTAATCACATAAACTCACATTTAACACAGACTTTTGCCAATGTTTGACTTTACCTGGTCTATAGACCTTAATTTTTAATACTGTTTAGCAACGTTTTATCTCATTGTTTTCATGAATATTTTAGTTAGAAGTAAGGTAAAAGTCTTTGGAGATGATCAAACACATGCTATTTAAATGAGAAGTCCAGATGAGATCATTTTTTCTTTATTATTAGCCTATCTCTTCATCCTCATCCTCTTCTTCTTCCTATTTTTGTTGGTTTTTTTTTTTTTTTGAGACAGAGTTTTCTATGTAGCCCTAGCTGTTTTGGAACTCACTATTTAGACCAGGCTAGCCTCAGATTCACAAAGATCTGCCTGCTTCTGCCTCCTGAGTGCTGAGATTAAAGGCATGCACCACTACACGTGGCTCATTAGCCTGTTTCATTCAAAATCACAAAGACATTGCTTTACCATCAGCCAGTTAAACAATTATTAAAATGTTTCCTTGAAAGTATGTTTAAGCATTTGCTGAATTCCCTGGGGTTGTTTTGGTAATCTTATGACACACAATTGCCAAAAGCTACATTATAGAAATAACAGAGAATAAAAATACAGCAGAAGTTAGACAGCGTTCAATACTGTTGCTCGAATTTCTAAAGGTCTTATAATAGAAACCCTGGAGTTAGATATTGGGGTAAATGCTGAAAGATCAGAGAGACAAAGGAACAAGCCACAGCTACTTCTCACCTCACCAACTCCATAAATCCTCTCACTGAATGTCTCTGAGTCCTCAGCCGAAGGGGTCCGGCTGAAAGGGCTCCTCAGCCGAAAAAGCTTAAGCCAAAAGAACTTCAGCTGAAAAGGGACTCTGTTTCCAGTCTCCTTATGGCTTATATACCTTTCTCTGCCCAGCCATATTACTACCTTCCTAGTGCTGGAATTAAAGGCGTATGTGTTTCCCAAATACTGGTAGCAGAGGCATGAGATCTCAAGTGTTGAGATCAAAGGCGTTCGACTCCCAAGTACCGGGGTTAAAGGTATGTGCCACTACTTCCTGGCTCTGTTTCTCTCCTAGACTGAACCAATCTCATGTAGTCCAGGATGGCTTTGAATTCACAGAGATCCAGATGGATCTCTGCCTCCCAAGTGCTAGGATTAAAGGTGTGTGCCACCACCACCTGGCTTCTATGTTTAATCTAGTGACTGGCTCTGTCCTCTGATCCTCAGGCAAGCTTTATTTGATACACAATATATCACCACACAATACTTTCAAGTTTCTGATGTTTTTCATTTGGAAGAACTGTACTTTGCTTTTGAAAAAGGTTAGAAAGGTAAATAATGCAATCTGGACACTTACTCCGAGCCTCATTTTACAGGTACCCTCATCTGTCTTGCTCTTGCCCTATTCAAGTGTTTGAAAGAGACAGGGTCAGTATTTAATTCCCATCATTGCAGATTAGGCAACAAGAATCTAGAGATTTCACAGGAATCATCAATTTCATATAATGTGTATGTAAGCTAAACTTTCAGCTCTAGATGTAGCTGTTTACTTAGTCACTAGCTTTTCCAACAAGACGAATGCTTAATATATAAAAACCACTCACACACTCATATTCTGTGCACTTTTTAAGGGCAAATTCTTAGGAAATATAGTTATTGACAATAAATTATCTACACTAAAGGCAGTGTTTTCAGATGTTTCTTATTTTACCTTTGATGAAAACAAACGGTAAAGCAAATAATCAGAACACTTTTGAAAAAATCCTTCTACTCCTTCATAATGCGCCATAAACTGTCTAAAAATTACAATAGTTGAGTTGTCATTTCCTGCTTATTATATAATAATCCACTATTTGGAAATACTTGTTTTGATAGCTGGAATACATTATTAATAATTTTGGGAACACAGAGCTTCTGGGTAGAAGCAATTTAAAGGAAATTAAGAATATAGGCCTATCTTTATTCTCTGCAAATTCAAAGGATCTCTTCCCTTATTATAAAAGCCACCACTGATAGCTGAAAGCAGAAGGATAGGTCACTGTGTTCTGCTGGTCCTACAGCCTGAAAAGGATAGGGGTCAAGTATAATTAGTATGGAGGTAACACAGGAACTGAAGTTGTAGCCCTTGTGATGGAGCAGAGTCACAGTGAGTAACAGACTCCAAAGACACTTGAGCAGACACAGGCTATTTATGGTCCAGATAGAATTTATGGGAATAAAGTAAGTTGAGGAGGGGAATAATTCCAGGAATTATGTCTGAAAATGGAACAAGGAGGGGGGAGTGAGGGAAGAAGGACAGGGTCCAGTGAAGAAATACACAGAGGATAAGTATAAATAGACACAGATTTAAGCCAGCTGGATAAATCATACAGAGTCCTGTCTTCCCATCATAAGGGCTCAGAGCTGGAAAAGTAAAGGATCCCTGGGTAGTAAGGCCTGGAATACAGGAAGCTGTACCATCTCTTTCTCTCCCTGCCCCACTGTTTCCAGGATACACATACACACATCAAGCAAATTATACAGAACTGTCCTTTTCTTTCCCAATCTTAAGAGCTGGATGGAAATAGAACAGGTCTAACCATTATCTTCCTGGTTCAAATACGCTTCATAAGGAAGTTAAGTTTAAATCAGCATGCATGCTGGTAGCCACCCATTACTGAATCCTCCCTATTTGAATATTTTGCCTGGAAAAGAGGTGAAAGGGGAATCTAATCTGTAAAGGCTTAACAAATGTGCTGTAAAAGAGAAATGGTTTTTGGCATCTGGACGCTCAGTCCCCAGTTGGTACTGTTTAGGATGTTATGAAACCTTTAGGAGGAGGAGTCTTATTGGAGAAAGTACATCACTGAGGGGAGGGATTTGAGAGCATGGAACCTCAGCCCACTTCCAGTTTAACCTCTCTGCTTCCTCATGTGGATGAGAGGGAGATCTCTCAGTAATTGTTGATCTGAATTTTCTCCCAAATTCCTAGGGCTACAACAAGTCAATACAAGACAGGTAGCTTCACAAACACCAGAAATCCATTCTCTTAAAGTGCTGGATACTAAACTTCTTGTACTTAAATTCAGGTGCAGCAAGCCCATGCTGTTCTGAGTGTTCTAACAGACTGTCCTCAGTTCTGCTGAGGCCCCTATTGTTATTGTTACAATCATTGCCTACATCTTTACCTGGACTCTCTGTCTTGTTTTGGAATAATATTTTTGTGCACTGTGAAGATGTGTTGCTCTCACTGGTTTAATAAAGAGCTAAGTGGCCAATAGGAAAGCAGGAATAATTAGGTGGGACTTGCAGACAGGGAGAAAGCACTGGGATGAAGAAGGGCAGAGTCACCAGAAGATGTGGGGAGAAGCAAGATAAGCATACCATGCTGAAGAAAGGAACTGAGCTACATGGTAGACTGTAGATGGGTACATTTAAGTTGTAAGAGCTTGTTAGTGACAAGCCTAAGCTATTGGCTGATCATTTATAGTTAATAGTAAGTCTCTGTGTGGTTATTTGGGAGCTGCCTGGTGATACAGAAAATTCCATCTACAATGTCCCTTATGCCCATTGAGATTGCTCCTGTAAACCTGTACCCAAGTTCATTCATGTTCACAAGCAGTAGAGATTTCATCTTCAATGTAACCCCTCTTATGAACCACCATCCACAGAAACAACATTTAAATGCTCCATTTTAAACTAAATTACTTATTTCACTGGATGAATCCTAAGGGATTGTATAGGGATCATGGCAGCAGCTGTATTAACAGTATTGCTCCCTACAGTAATCTTTTATGGTTTCTTTTGGCTTTGTTTCCCAGCACTCTGATTTTGTTTTGTTTTAATTTTTCAGTGGCATTGCATTTTCATTGTGTGTGACTGATGGTCTCAGTAACTAGTGTGTGCCCGTGCTGTTGAGCTTGCTTACCATACAAGGAACACGAAGAACCAGAGAAAATTTTTTCCTCCAAGATAGTGTCAAAGATGTTCTGACAAATATTAGTCCTTTCCCCCTCTTTTTCATACAATGTCTTTTAATTATTGCTTTTCCTCACCCAAATCCTCCAAGACCCTCCCTGCCTCTCTTCCCTTCCAAATCCACACACTTTCAGTCTCTTTCTCCCTAGAAAACAAAGAGGCATCTAAAGAATAATAATAAAATAAGAGGAGAGAAAAACAAATAAACAAACAGAAGAAAAAGATTCAAAGAAAAAGCACAAGAAACAGTAGTATTTGGTTTTCTCCTAGGTCCCTGACCTATCTGGTTTCAGGTTCTTGGCCATATGAGCAGTGTCAGGGATGGGTCTCATTGAGTGGACCTTAAATCCAGTTGATATTGGTAGGTTACTCACACAAGCTTTGTGCCACTATTGTGCTAGCTCATCTTGCAGACAGGTTATCATTGTAGATTGAAGAGTTTGGAGCTGGGTTGGTGTTTACTTTTCCCCTTTGATAGCATATTCCAGTACCAAGGTCTATAGGGGTGAAGGCTCTAGGTAGGTACTAGCCTGACTTCTCCATGGTCAATGAAGTTTGTAGGTTTTATATTCAGCAATAAGGCCTTGCCATCAGTTTATGAAGAATAATCAACACCCTTGGCAATAGCCTGGGTTGTTTGGGGATTCCACAGGACTTCTTTGGCCAACAGAAAAGTTAGATTTAACCCATTCTGGCTATCGGAAAATTTATTTGGTGATGAGAGATGTCCAGTTGGGGCTCTGTCTTCCTCATTAGTTGGCAATTTCATTTAGATTACCTACATGTATATTTTTATTTTAGGAAGCTTCTACTTTATTAGGTATCCATACAACCCTTCAGCCCTTAGGTTTGGCTGTCCCTCTCCATATTATGTCCATTACTCCCTCTTCCCATTCCCTCTTTATCTGATTCTCCCATTCCAGTACCCTCTCCTCATTCATCCATAAGTATCTACTTTGGTTACCCTTCCTAGGAACATCCATCTCTCCCCTGTATTCCCTTACTCTGTACCCAACCTCAGTGTTTATATGGATAGTAGCTTGCTTATCAATAACTTAACTTCTTACGTTTTTGGTTGTGAGCCTAGCCTTTAATGGCTGAGCTATCCCTCCAGCCCAACTTAATTTCTAATATTGACAAATGAGCAAATACATACTATAATTGTCTTTCTGGATCTGGGTTGTCTCACTCGGGATTATTTTCCTAGTTCCATTCATTTTCCTGTGAGTTTAATGACTTCATTTTTTAATGGCTGAGTAATATTCTACTGTATACATGTACCACATTATCTTTATTCATTCATCTGTTTATGAACATCTAGGTTGTTTCCAATGGCTAGTTATTATGCATAGAGAAGCACTGAACATGATTGATCAAGTGTCTCTGTGGTAGGATAAAGCATCCTTGGGTACATGCCCAATGATGGTATAGTTGGGTATTGAGTAGATCTATTTCCAGCTTCCTGAGGAAGCACCACACTAATTTTCATAGTGGCTGTACAAGTTATCACTCCCACCAAAAAGAATGGATGTACCCCTTACTACATGTCATTCCCAGTGTGATTTGTCATTTGCTTTATTGGTCTTGGCCATTCTGATAGGTATAAGATGAAATCTCAAAGTCATTCTGATTTGCATTTCTCTGATGACTAAAGATGCTGAACACTTCTTTAAGTGTTTCTTAGCCATTTGTGTTTTCTGTTTAGAATATACTCT
Organism: Peromyscus eremicus; assembly: GCF_949786415.1. NCBI lineage: Eukaryota > Metazoa > Chordata > Mammalia > Rodentia > Cricetidae > Peromyscus > Peromyscus eremicus. The sequence goes on from NC_081434.1 coordinate 27,346,479, forward strand.
GTTTGTATTTGTACCTAATTTTTTAACTGGGTTGTTTGTTTTCATGGTGTTGAGAGTTTTGGGGTGTTTTTTTTTGAGTTCTTTATATATTTTAGGTATTAGTCCTCTGTCAGTTGTGTAGTTGTAAAAATCTTTTCCCGTTCTGTGGCCTGTCGCTTTGCTTGAATGATGGTGTCCTTTGCCATGCATTTTGTCAGCTTCATGGGGTCCTGATTATTGTTCTTATAGGACCTGTTCTATAGGTGTTCTGTTCAGAAAGTCTTATATATATATGATGATATTGTGAACGGTGTTGTTCCTTGACTTCTTCCTTCCTTCCTTTTCCTCTTTCTTTCTTTCGTTCTCTCTCTCTCTCTCTCTCTCTCTCTCTCTCTCTCTCTCTCTCTCTCTCTCAGTCTGTTAGTCATTTGTATATAGGAAAGCTACCAGTTTTTGTGTGTTGATTTTGTATCTTGTTAATTTACTGAAATTGTTTATGAGCTGTAGGAGTTTCCCGGTGGAGTTTTTAGGGGCACTTGAGTATAAAATCATGTTATTTGCAAATAAAGATACTTTTATTTCTTCTTTTCCAATGTGTATCCCTTTGATCCCCTTCAGTTGTTGAGAGAGATAAGTTAGAAGGAGAAGTGCTGTGTGATTTACTGGAGATGGGGACAGGGGAGGAAGGGAGGACTCGGCAGGTGGTGTGTTGCAGAGCTGGGGAATGAGACTGGGAGATTGGATTTGGAGGAGGGGGGGATGGGTGAAGATCTGCAGTTAGCCTACCTGCTTCCCTGGTAAGAGTGCCAGTGGACTCATTTCTAATAGTAGAAGACCTGATTACTCTTGGCTCCATTACTTTATGTAGTTTATGATGATTGCATTAAATAATAATCAGAGATTAAAATGTTTTACAGCTAAAAGTTGTTAAAGAGAAAACATAATTTATAATATATGACATATTTAAACATACTCAATATATGAAAAATCCTGTTTTATTTCTCTGTTTTGTTTTTAGAGGATCTTAAATAGTTCTTCCCACTACTTGCTATACAGCTGAGGATGACTTTGAACCTCTGATCTTTCTGACTCTGCATCCTGAGAGCCAGATATTACAAGGCATATGCCATTACATCTATTTTTATTTTTACACAAACAAGAGGAAATGCTCATCATTTGATTCTTCAGAAAATTCCTAATATGCACAAACAAATATTGATTTTATTTTTTTTACTTCTTCAAGAATGTACGATCTCACCAAGTCTACTAGTGGACATACCCACATAAGTCAACTTCATAAAGCTTGCTTCTGTATGGGTGACTTTGCAGAGTTAAAATCCTTCTAGTGTTTGACTTTGAGAAATTCCTTTGGTTGCCAAACCCTACAAATACCCTGAAACCATGGCAATTTGGAAGACCAATCAATCTTCACACCTCTCCTAGTGTACACCCATGATAATTATGGATAATTTTTAAATAACTGAGTTCTAAGTATGGAGCTGAGTTCAAAGGGGGGAAATAGAAGATGGGAAATCCACTTTTCAGCAAGCATGAGGAACTTTATAGCTAGTGTGATAAACTTCTGAATTACTCAAAGAAACCTTTGACCTGATAAAAAGCTTTAAGGATTGTTAAGGATTTGTTTCATCTTAGCCTCCTTTAATCTAGGTCCAACAGTCCCCTTCCTTCGTGTGTGTGTGTGTGTGTGTGTGTGTGTGTGTGTATGAATGTATAAATATATTTCAACGCAAACGTTCAAATAGCACAGGTCAGCATAAATTTGTTATTTCTTTATACATACACACACACAAAAAAAACAACACAGTAGACCTTCTGTATACTAATTTGTCATACTTATTTCAAATGACATTGTATCCTGTATATATTTCTACATACACACTTCCTTGTACTCATCAGAATTTGCATTGTGTGGGAAACAATTGTTCATTGATAGATACCTGTTACTGCAGTTATAATTGCATAATCATTTACATTTGTAATGGTGTCTATATATTATTTCTTAGAAGTGGGAGCTTTTCACCACAGAGTGAATTCTTAATTTGTGGTGTGAGCTGTGGCCAGACTAGTTTCCATAGAAGTTATACCCTTGGACAGTCCAACCACCAGTGTAAGGAAATGTCCCTTCCTCTTCACAGTAGCCCACAAAGCACACAGCAAACTTTTGGTTTTGTCCAGTCTATGATACACAGGATCTTGTATATCACATCTTGAATTTGTGACTATTTTATTTCTGATCATGAAATGTCATTTCATACACTTATTGATTTTATTCATTTTTCCTTTAATAAGTTTGTTACTGATTTCTCAGAAAACCTTACACATGAAAGAAATTGTCTAGGAACCATTATTTTTATACTTTGCAAGGCAGAAAATATTAAATGCATGTCTGCTCTGACTTACAAAAATCCACCCGCTATTTCAGCATAGGGACAAGAACTTCTGGTTATTTCTAACAAGCTTATTTCTAGTTGTACTCTAGGGATGAGTAAAAATTTTTCTGAGAAATCTCTGTGAATCTATATTTATAGCATCTACTTGGCTTCTTGAAGAAGAAAATACATACATAAAAAACTGGTCTAGGGTCAGTAAAGTGCTTGGGTGCACTGAGGATATGGCAGATAGCTCACAATATGGTGACTTATCAGCTTGTTAGTGGCAGTGCCTTTACCAGAATTCTTGGCACACAAACATAAGAATGTGTCAGTGACCAGATTATTATAATGTGGAACATATTTTAAAAGTGGCAATCCCTGATCATTTCCTTTGTGCTTTATCGCAGAGACTATAACAAATAAATAACATTCTCCAAGAATATGGCCTAGGACAGTGAGATCAGAATCTGACAATATCATTAATTAGAACACTGTAGATGTTAAATTCAGGTTAAAAAGTGATGGAATTCTGTATTATTAGAGAGGGAAAATATAAAATAACATAAAACTTAAAAGGAAAATTATCATATTAGCAAATGATCTGATTCTTCAGTTATAAAGTATTTGAAGAATGTACAAAAAAAATATTGAATTGAGAAGAGACTTCAGTCATGCTGATAGATACAAGGTCAGTATGTAAACCTCCCCAAAAATCTTCACATACCTGCAAAACATTCAAAATGCATTTTGACATTAAAAGTGATAATTTAGAATAAGAGTGTACAAATTTGACCCACAGAACTAAGCTCCAAAGGCAGGCTCACAGAAATCTGTACATGTGGTCACAAAAGAACTCAAAACCCAACGGGATAGGAAGAAATGAGTGCTGTAAATCCAATGCTGCCGAGACTTTCAGTTACTACAGGAAAAAAGACAGAGACACAGCATCCACAAAATTAGTTGAAGATTGATCAGACTGACATAAGATGGCAAACACGTAAACATTCAATAAGGAAAATATTTGATGACTTTAATTCAAGGAAACACTTACTGGATAAGATTTTAAATAAACAACTCATAGAAAAAATTAGTAAGTGTTGGTACATTAAAGTAACTGTGTACCTAGGGACTTAAGTAACTGAATTAGTTTTTTCTGGAAAGGATAGCGCAATGGGTATATCACTTTTAAGGCTCTGATCAGTTCTAATGTAGCATAAAGCACATGGATGCAAGAGCCTCAGACCTTTTCCCAAGGCTGAAAAAGAAGGTCACTTTAAAAGGCTGAAGGGAGATGGAGCCTTCCCTCTGTTTTCGCATGTTGACACATCGCATTTTTCAAATATGGATGAAAAAATTTCAACAAAAACCTCAGAAAAAGGGATAAATGGCAAGATCCAAAAACATTACCAAAGATAAATAATTATATTTTCAGAAGTGTACTAAAAGTATTTCATAGACCTTCATATATATAAAACTGAAAATTTTATTCATAAAGCATAGCTGTTTTTAAGTGTCCAGTTTAGTGGTGCTAAGCACTCTCAAGTTTTTTATTTATTTATTTATTTATTTTTTTAGCAAATCTCTACTCTTTACATCTTGCAAACAGGAACTCCACCCATTATATGGCAACTTACCAATTGTTCCTTTTATTGGCCTTTGGAAACCACCTTTCTACACTCTGTCTATAGAAACTTAACTACTCCAGCTAGGTTACATAAATGAAATAGTATAGTGCTTATCTTGTTATCTGGCTTTTTAAGTACTTGTCTTGCAAGACTGAAACCACATTTTTTTTTAAAAAAAAAAAAGGAAAGAAAGAAAAACTAGACAGGGTGGTACATAAGCCGAGTTTCAGGGAGGTGGAGAGAAGCAGATTCCTAAGGTAGGCTACCTGCTGAACTTAAGGCCAGTAGATGATCCTCTATTTAAAGAGAATAACAAAATACAGAAGGAAGGAAGGAAGGAAGGAAGGAAGGAAGGAAGGAAGGAAGGAAGGAAGGAAGGAAGGATAGTACACATACATACACACATAGGGGGGTTGTTGAGTAAAAAAATAAGAAATACATAACGATCAAACTACTTCAGATGTTAAGTGACAGAGTAAAATCAAAAGTAACACACACACACACATACACACACACACACACACACACACACACGTCAACATGTCCCTCCCAAAATTCTACTTTCTCGAAAAATTAAATTCAAAGTGTGTTTTAAAAGACACTTGGTAGTGATAAAAATATTAAATGTAATATGATAATAGCAAGTTTTGTTATTAAGCAAAACTAGACAAAGAATACTGCGCATAATCCTTTAAGAAATGGAAGTTTAGGTAAGGTAACGTAAACAAGGTGAAGCTTCACAGGCATCCAGCAAGTCCAAATGAGTTGAAACGCCTGTAGGTGTACCAAGCATCTTGTACTGAGTTACATTTCTTGTCCTAAGCGTCTTCATAGCAACTGTACAGGAAGGCATCAGCCTCACCCAGGCGACAGCCCGCGGGTTGCGTGGACGCTTCTGTCTTCACCTGGCCATTCCTATGGGAAGTTGTGCAGCCCGTGCACCTTTGGGAGCTTGAAGAGAGACGCTGCAGCTTCTGCCTGGGCTGCTGTCTTCATTTCAAACTTGGTCTTCACTTTAAGAGACGGACCATGAGACCCTTGGAAATCTGAATAATGCAAACGAGTTGATGGAGTTGTAGCTCCTCTCTGAGGCCTTGGACTTGGGTTCTCTGGGGGTTGGGAGGCCCTGACAGCCCCAGGTTGTGAATTTGGGCCTTGGTATTGATGTCTTTCGTCTTCCTTCTAACCCTTCTCACTGCATCTTTGCAAATGGTGTGTTCCTCAGGAAGTGGGTGGGGAGGCTATCCCACCCCCACTCATGTCCTTGTGACCATGGATTTCAAACCGTTATGATTAAGATTTCCTGATGCTATTTCTATGGCATTTTCAGGACTGGGTGTATGTGACGTTGTTCCTACTCAGTTTTCTCTGCACAGTGACCCAGAGCTCCTGGGACTAAACAGAAAAAGTTCTTGTATTAAATTTTAAAATAAAATCCAGCTACCCACCTAATTATATTTGACAGAAACAACCTAGAAATGTTCCAAATAAAGGAGTGAAGACATTTTATTAGATAAATAAGCAAAGAGAGCAATATCAATTTCAAACCGGTTACCTACATGTTGAAATATAGGTAATTAAGTAAAAAAAAAAAAAAAAACGGATTGGTTTGTATGAATGGAACCAATTGTTTATACCAAAGACAAAATTTTGACACATTTTGTGTGTGTGTGTGTGTGTGTGTGTGTGTGTGTGTGTGTGTGTGTATTTGCCTGAATGAGTTTATGTCCACCATATGTATGCAGGAACCCACGGAGTCCAGAAAAAGCCATTGGAGCCCCTTATGTTACAGGCAACTGTGAGCTTTCATATGGGTTCTGGGAACCGAACCCGGTTCCTCATTAAGAGCAACAAGTGTTTGTAACCATTGACGCATCTCACCAGCCCATGTGGAGGAATTTTATTTGTATATTGCCTTCCTACTCACTTGAAAAATTCTTATTCTTCCCTACCACCTAGTTATGCAAATAACAAAAGGTTTCGTCAAGCTATATGGCATGTTTATTCAATAAGCAATTATTAAACATCTAGTTAATGAAACAGTGTACTTGTAAAAGTAAAAGTACATATGAGCCCTTCTCATTCACTGGAGCCTCACCCATCTGTGAGAAGGAAAAGACAGAGTATATTCTGTTTCTTCAGCACTTTTATTTTGTTCCATTTTTTTTTCTCCTCTGGCTATAGCTAGCTAAATTGTTCTAGATTCTTGTAGGGGTTTATTGTTATATTTACTATTTTAATACTTTTAAACATCATTGCTTATATTTTCTAAATACTCTTATTACACTTGCCAAACCATGGGAGAAGAGAGCTTGATAATATTTTTCTCATATCTCACTCACACAAGCCCTGACAGAAAGCATGAAGTACGTTGAACAAGTACTTTCCTACTTTTTATAAAGAAACAAGAGAAATAAACACTATTTTTTAAATTTCAATGCTAATCTGTCCTTGCCATTTCTGTTACCATGTTTTCTTATTTCAAAGATAGTTCTCAAATTTAGTGTCAAAATAGACCAACAGCCAAACCTACAGAAAGTTTTACTTGGTCAAAACTCCTTTATATCACGGAAAAGAACAAAGTATTGCATTCTTCAAGTTTTGCTCCTTCCAAACATTTGCAAATGGTTATCAGCATGTGATGTGATGGTGAAAATAAATAGATAAAATGGAGCAAGGGCTTTAGTTATGGAGAGGGATGAAAGGTCAATATGACAGGAAAGGGAAGGAGGGAAAAATAATTTCAGAAGTTTTAAAAAGCCATAACAAATAATTTTTATTTACCTAAAATTATGTATAATACAGATAAGTATATATATACATATATATACACACATATATATAATATATCTATATATTATATATATATATATATATATATATATATATATATATATATATATATATACACACGGTTTAAATAAAATTGTGCTACTTTTACTGACAACACCCCACTCATCCAAGGGCCATAGACTAGACCCAGGACTAGCTGTGAGAACCTCCCTTTTGTGTTGTTGGTCAGGGAAGTCCAAGAGACCCACAAAACAGTTTAGACTATTTGTGTTGCTCTTGTTTTCCACCCAGAGATTAAAGGTAAGTGTAGCATGAATCTTAAAAGGTCTTATTAATATAAACAAACTCAGAGCCAGATATTGGGGTGAATGCTGAAAGATCAGAGAGACAGAACCAGCCACAGCTAACCTCACTTCGCCAATTCCTCAGCTGATCCTGTTTCCTCAGACTGGAAGCCTCTGAATCCTCATCCAGAATGAATCTCAGCTGAACTGCTACTCAAAAGTCTAAAAGCTTAACCAGCTCTAGTTCCTGGTTTTCACGCCTTATATATCTTTCTGCTTTCTACCATCACTTCCTGAGATTAAAGGCATGAGTCACTATGCCCGGCTGTTTCCAGTGTAGCTTTGAACTCACAGAGATCCGGGTGGATCTCTGCCTCCCAAGTGATAGGATTAAAGGCATGTGTGCCACCATTTTCTGGCCTCTATGTCTATCTAGTGGCTGTTCTGTTCTCTGACCCCACATCAGTATATTTGGATGCACAATATATTGGGGGACATAATATATCGCCACAGGTAAGTCCCTGTTGCTGAAGACACCGTGCATGTTGTAATCAAAATTCAGGGGATTGGAGCTGTATATAACCTGAAAACCTCATCCCGAGGACTTTCTTTCATAGTGCCAAAAGATGATAAGCAAACTTTCAAGGGAGGGAAAAAACCAACAGTCCTACCCATCTTTGTCACACCTATGATCCACAATAATGACCAGCATTGCAATATGTCCCTAAGGGTGAAATAGTGATGCTCATGTCTTGGTGGTAACTAACAGCTGTCTGATTGGACTTAAGGCCTGCTCAATAGGAGGGAAATTATTTCTGATACCATACTTAGCCAGCTTCCCAGAGCTAGTGAGGTCAGGGGTCTTAGAGAATCTTCTGCCACCACCTTATTAAGCCAGCATAAGTCCTAACTGCATTATAGTTATTTACTCTTATACCCACAGATAAGAGTAGTTTTCACTCATCATCAAAGAAACTTCACTTTACAACAAATGGAGACCATTATAGAAAATGATAACTTGTCAAAACACAGAAAACAATTGATCAAGGGGTTCCCAGCAAGAGTTGATATGTTTGTCATACAACTACAACTTAGGGAATATCACAGAAGAGAGATAACAAAAACCTAAGAGCCAGGGGACCCAGAAATCTGTTACGGGATTGTGTCTTCTAGAAATAACAAAGAAGATTCAGTCATACATCAACAATATGACTTCCTAAACAAGACCTGTACAAGTAGAACATCAATAGTCATGCTATTGTAGAATGGACAAATCGAAAGAGCCCCGCCCCTAGGCAACGAAATTCAGGCAGCTAAAAGCTCCTGAGAATAAAAGAAATAGTCATCCTCAAGTATAAGAACCTTAATTTATATACATATAAGTAGCACTTAACAGACTGAACATGTTCTATTTATATGTTTATGCATTTACATATATAGGTATCTATGCAACAACAACAAGAAAAAGAGACCGTGAATTTGAGAGGGAGCAAGAGACAGGGAATAGAAAGGATTCATGGGAAGAAAGGCAAGAAGGAAATGCTGTAATTATATCTTAATAATAACAATACAAATTTAAATTTAAATGATCATAGGTAATTTCTCTTTAATTCAAATCAGAGTATCTGCTATGCTGAGAAAGAAATCATTATGAGGCAGGTAAATAAAAAGTTTTGGAATCATTAATAGATTGGAATTCTGATTTTTAGATTTTGTTTTTCAAAACAAAAGGATGCACTTTATTTAATCTTGGGCATTATTCCTTTATAATGCCTTCTTTCGGAAAGTCAAGATTACATCCACCTCTGTATTTTAAATTATAAAGAACACAATTGTGTTCTTAATGAAAGTATTTGCTAAATTGAACGGATTGCTTAATGCATTAAGAAAATTTATAAATAGCAAAAATGCAAATATTTCATCATTAGAAAATTCTGGTGAGGCCTGAAGGAATTCAGAGGTTACATTATTGTTTTAAATAGCTCAGATGGCAGAAAAGAAAAACAAAATTAAATCTTCATACAACAACAACAAAACAAAAAGAACAGGTCAAAAGCAGTATCACTCAAAACCTGTAACCCATTAGCAAATCCAACTCACCTGCCTAATCCAGGAACAGTACAGGATTGTGGAGGAGAATTAATTTTAGAAACAAAGGGTTTAATTTTAAGAATTCTAATAGCATCATTTCCTTAATAATAGAAGAAAAACTTAACTCATTTTTCCTTCAGGTCAAAAAGGCATTTGATACATCTGCCAATAATTACTGTTTCTAACTTATTATGATAGTCCTATTAGGATAATTGGCAAATCTTCAAGAGTGGTCTGAGGAAGATTAACTGTGGTGTTATAGGTGACATGAAGGTCTTAGCTACCAGGCTAATCCCAAACACATCTCTTAAATAGTGTATTGGATTCCTACTGTCTCAGTCAGTGTTCTATTACTGTGAAGAGACACCATGACCACTGCAACTCTTATAAAGGAGAGTATTTAATTGGGGCTGGCTTACAGTTTCAGAGGTTTAATCCATTGGTATCATGGCAGGAAGCATGGTGGCATGCAGGCACACACAGTGCTGGAGAAGTAGCTGAAAGTTCTACACCCAGATCCACAGACAGCAGGAAGAGAGTGACGCTGGGCCTGGCTTGAGTTTTTGAAACCCCAGAGCCCAACTCCAGTGACACGCTTCCTCCAATAAGGCCACACCTACTCCAAGAAGGCCACGTCTCCTAATCCCTCTCAAGTAGCCCTACTCCCTAATGACCAAGCATTCAAATATGTGAGCTTATGGGAGTCGTACCTATTCAAATACCACTCCTATATTTGTATCACCTATGAAAAAGTGAGAGCTGCATGATGGCAGTGCAGTCTCCACTGGAGCCTTGCATGGTAAGAGTTACCTTTGAAATACTGAATAGACTCTGCTTCCTATACTAGAAAAGGTGTTGCCTTACTCCAAGACCCTCCACATATGATTGCTCTGCTGCGCTTCTGCAAGGAAATGCCAATGATACTGCTGATCTGCCCATACTCTTCCCATCTATGCCAAGTACTCACATATTGAATCTTAAACAAAGATCTTGTTACAATATAAATGAGTGACATTGATCCAAAGACAGGAAATATTACTAACTCAAGAAGCATTTGAAGACACACAAGCAAGAGTCAGACATCATCTTTAAAACACATGGAAAGTCCTGTTTTAATTAAAGTTGTTAATGTCTTCTCCAGGACTTCTGGTCAATATTTCCTACTCCTTTTTGCTTTTGTTCTTTGTTTGAACATCCATCCTAATGTTCTCTCTCCTTCCGGAGTTGCCTCATTCAGGCACTGTCCCATCCTTCAATTACTTTCATGCTTCCTTTCCAAAGTGTAAGCTTTCATTTATGACTTCCAACACTTTCAGATGTGACATATTTAAAAACTGAAATTCACATCTGCTTCACACCCCCTTGGCATTCTAAACAAAAAAGCTGCAACTCCTCCCTCATCTCTTAAGAAACATTGCAGAATGCAGAAGATGGGGAGCATGCTTGGAATAAGACAGTAAAATTTTACGGTTTTTAGTCTCTCTTTTTTTTTTTTATTCATTGCATTTGCTCTTGAATAAGATTTATTTTATTTTATGTCTACGTGTTTGTGTGAATGTGTGCCATATGTGTGGGTACACGAAAAGGCTAGAAAAGGGCACTGGATCCCTTGGAGTTAGAGTTATAGGCAGTTGTGAGTGAACTAATGTCGGTGCTGGGAACTGATCTCTAGTCCTCTGGAGCAACAATCACTCTTAACTTTGAGTCATCTCTCCAGACCTCTTCGGCAGTTTCATAGATGTATATGATAATGTATTCAGATTGTCGTATCAGTCACACCACTTATTATCTCCATCCCATTCCTATTAATTCTTCTTCCTAACCCTTACTGTCCTTTTCTCAGATTTATGATTTTTGGTTTGTTTTTGTAATTCACTTAGGAACATTAATTCACAAGGAACATTAGACTGGAATAATCCATTGGAGCCTGCTGGATATACAACTGAAGACAGTGTGATCTCTTCTCTTCCTGAATCTATCATTAGCAAGTAGTTGAGAAGTAAAGGCATGGAATCCCCTCAGTCCCTCCTCCATCAATGCCTGAGAATTGATGGGCCTATCCTTCTGCAGACCCAGCATAGGCATCTGCAGCTGCTGTAAATCTATGGGTGTGATGGCTATCTTGCTCAGAAGAGGGCACATCTCAGCTCTTCTCCCCGTCTTCTAACTTTTACATTTTTTTTGTTCCTTCTTCAGCAATGTGCTCTGAGCCTTAGAGGGGTTGGTATAAACGTCTAATTTAGGATCGAGTACTTATTTGCAGATTCTCAGAACCACGAGTCTCTGCAGTCATCACTGTTCACTGGAAAGACAGGCTTCTCCGGCTAAGGCTTATAATATATTTTGTCCATTGGTATAAACATAAATATTGAGACAGCAGTTTGACACTTTGTCAATTTAGTTAAATGACTGTATATAGTTCCTCCCTAAGGCCTATGACCTACACCTACATGAGGTGTGATCAGGTTTACAGTATCAGGCATGATTTCCTTCCTGTGGAGAAGACGTCAAATCTAATCACAGAGCAGCTGGTAACGCTCACAGCAATAGGGCCGCCATTACACAAAGGAGCACGTCATCTGGAGCAAGTTTGTTCCACAGTGCATAGGATTGAAAGCTGGGTAACATACCCTTCCTTCACTTGCTTTAGTACTGTCACCAGAAATAAAACTGGGGTTTATCCCTCAATTGATTGCTACACATTGTATGAAAGCAGCACAGTTGAGACTGGTGAATTGAAACAAATACCTCTGATCAGGTAATTTACCCCTGATTAAAAACAAACAAACAAAAACTACTGATACTTTCTCTTAGGAGATACAAACAAACTTTTTAAAAAACATTAATTTTTATTTCCAAATTGAGAAATTATATTGGCTACTTTACATTTACTTTCTTGCCTTTGTCTTCTAATTTCAGAGTTCATTTTATTACAAAAGGGGAAGTAAATGGATAAAGAGTCATTTTTATATTGGGACTGGTTATTCTAACTTGCTTCTAGGGTCATTGGGGGGAAATTAGCTCTGGTAGATGACCCACTTCTTTCTATAGAAACCCCCAAAAGTATAGGATTATGTAATAACTCTATGAATTACATATACTCAGATTTCTAAAAGATAAATAAATACATACTAATACACAGATGGAATTTCATGGTTTTAAACAGGAAGAGAGAAAAGTGGAGGAGAAGGAAAGGAAGTAGGAGGAGAGGAAGAAAGGAAGGGAAGCAGGAGGATAAACAACAAAAGAAAAAAGGGTGGGAAGAAAAACTTCACTGCAAGACCCAGTGCCTATCCCAGAGATGTTATCGTCTCCAGGGAGAGCTCAGAGATTTAGCTTTACATGACACCACTGTGTGTGTTCTACAGCAGTGGGGGCATGGTAAGCATCCAGTGACTAGATGTTGGTGGTTAGAAATAACTAGCTTGAAAGTCTAGGAGATACACAAAAGCATCTTTGTTTTCTTTCAGAGAAATCAAGCTATGTAAGAACAACAGGGCTGAAGCTACACCAAAGCAAAGTATGCCTCCCTCATAAAGTTACACTACCAATGCAAAAGAAGAGGCTTGTGGTGGTTTAAATGAGAATACAGCTCATGTATTTGAATTCTTAGTGTCCAGGTGGTAAAACTGCTTGAGAAATATTAGACGGCATGGCATGGCCTTGTTGGAGGAGGTGTCACTGGGGGCAGGATCTGAGGTCTCAAAAGCCCATGGCATTCCTAGTTAGCTTTCTGTTCTTCATGCTTGGAGATCAAGGTGCAAGTTCTCAGCTACTGGTCCAGCACCGTGCCTGCCTGCCACCACACCCACTCCAATGATGGTCATAGACTCTAACTCTCTAGAACTACAAGTCCCAAATAAATGTTTTAGTTCATGTTACTTTAGTTGTGGTGTCTTCTCACAGCACTAAAACAAGTAAGACAGGGGTCATCATTTTCCTGTGAGATGAGTCCACATGATCCGGCATGAGCTTCAGGCCCTAGGTTCTCTGCCTAACCACCATAATCCACAAGTTGAAACAAACCAAAAAAATCCTGGGAGCTGGAACCAGAGATCAAAGCAATGTAATTCATGAGTCAGAGAATTCAGCTTTTCCCCATCACTAGTGGTTTAAATTCTTCCAGGAATAACAATTGTTTTGTCATGCATTACTTTCAAAATTAAGTGCTCATAATTGATCATGTCAAAATTAATTCAATATAATAGGGACATACAATTCAAATCTAGTCAAGAGCCGATTGTGTAAATTAATGATAACTCAATGAAATGAAAATCAGGATTTTGACCCTGAGCAGAGACTAAAGATGTGTGAATAATGAAGAGTAGACCAAGTATCATCAATGAGAAATTTTTTTCACGTCCTTATTTCACAAATTAATTATTTGTTATCTAAAGTACAGATCAGAGAAATGGATTAGAATATACCTACTGTAGAATTAATTGGTTGAATATACATATATGAATACATCTTTTGTGACAGGCATAGATGCTAGGAAAAAATAACAACTGGCTCCTCTTTTGTGAAGAATAGAGAGGAATGGAAAGATATTTTCATCTTACAAACATATATAAACATTTACTATAATCAGAACAACATGCAGCCTTACCTTGGACATCTGTATCACCCACTCCAAGGCCCAGGGGATATTGCAACAGAAAGGACAGGAAGAATGTAAGAGTTGTAAGAATGAGTAGTGTTAGAGAAGACTGTCTTCTAAGTATGACATGAATGTTATGCCTTTGAGCTCTCAGCAGCTGTGACTATTTGCACAAGCTTGTATTCATCAGCACAGGGCAGGGGGTAAAGAAACTTATGAAACCTCACTACTCTGTGAAAATTTGTAGACAACTAATAGTTTCTTGTGGAAAGAGAGACATTTTCTTTAGTGGTATAGTCATTGGAAAGTTGCCCCTGATCCTGTAGCTAACCCAAGTTGAACTCGTTGAGACACCAAAAAGGAGAGGAGGAAACAAAACAGAAAGACAATCAAAGGGGAAGTAGTTGGAAAAGAGGAAGGACTCTTAGACAAGATTAGAGGTTAGACAAAATAAGAGAGGTATTTTAAGTAAATACAGTCAATATATATTACTAATATGTATAAAATGTCTTAGTAAAACTCATAATTGTATATAGTTAATATGCGCTAATAAAAACTTTTAAACACCTTTAACAAAAGTTAGTGAAGATATGTAACAACTCTTCACAAAGAAACTCAGTCAGCTGAGTGGTGGTGGCACACCCCCTTAATCCCAGCACTCACACTGGCAGATCTCTGAGATTGAGGTCAGCCTTTTCTACAAAGTGAGTTCCCAGGACAATTAGGGCTAAACAGAGAAACATGCCACCCTGTCTTGAAAAGGAAAAACAAACAAACAAACAAACAAACCAAAGAAGAAAAAGAAAAGAAACCATAATCACTGAATGTGGTGGTACAGACTGGTCAGGCAGGAGGCTCAGGCAGGAGTATCATCAATTCAAGGCTTACCTGGGATACTGAGTGAGTTCAGTGATACCCTAGACAGATTAGTGGATTGTGTTCCAAAGTAAAAGTTTCAAAAAAAGGGCTAGAGAGATAGATAAGTAAGATAGTACTTGCCTAGGATGCACAAGGCCTCAAGTTGATCCTGGTACTGCAAAAAAAACCCCAAACCAAACTGAACGAAAGTCACGGATTAGTCTAGCAGGGATTTAGAATATAAAGAACTGAAAAGATGTGATAGGATAGTAGAGGAAAAAATAAATATTATCAAGACATAATTTTCAATAGAAGGAACATGTGATATAGCAGGATAAAGGATTTCAAAAGATTTCCTGGAGACGTTATATAAGAATTCCTTGTGCTGACACTTGACCCTAGCAAAGAGTGGGGGAAGCTGAGAAGAATATGTCTTGTGAAAATAAGTCAGGTGGGACTGACAGATAAAACAGTGGAAACAAATTTGTCAACAAGCCTGGCATGAATATGAAATGCTATGAATTGTTAGAATGGCTAATATTAGTTGTCAACTTGACCACATCTAGGTTCAACTAGAACTCAAACAGCTGGACATACCTGTGAGTTTTTTTTTTTCTTGATTGGATCATTTGAAGTGGGTAGACCCACCTTAAATCTCGATCATTTGAGGCCAGAAGATACACCCTAAATCTGGGCCACACCCTCTGGTAGAGGTAAATGTAAGTAAAGGAACATGGAAGAAGGACTCATACACTTTGGTTTTAGCTGGCAAGGACTGCAGTACACCTTCAAAGTTTTACTTCAAGGGTTTATTAACTCTCCAGCCCTGTGTCATAACTTAGTTCAGGGGGATATTGATCATCTATCTCTTCCACAAAACATCACACTAGTCCACTCTATTGATGATAGTATGCTTATTGGACTAAGTGAGCAGGCTATAGCATCCACTTTAGACTTGTTAGTAATGACTATATTCATCAGAGGATTGGAAATAAATCCAATTAAAATTCAAGGGCCTTATTTATATCTCAGCGAAGATTTTTTAGGAATCCAGTGGTGTGGGGCATGTAGAGATATTCCTTCTAAGACAAAGGATAAGTTATTGTACTGGTTCCCCTCACCATCAAGATAGAAGCACAACACTTAGTGGGCATATCTGGAGGCAGCACATTCCTCACAGGTGTGTGTTATCTGGCCCATATAGCAAGTGATTCATAAAGCTGCTAGCTTCGTGTGAGCCCTAGACTCTTCAGCAGTTTCACCTGCTGTGCAAGCTTGTTCTACCCCTTGGACTATATGATCCAGCAGACCTGATGATACTTGGGGTGTCAATTGCAAATAGAGATGTTCAGAACTTTTGGGAGGCTCCTATAGGTGAATTAGAGAGGAGACCCTTAGAAGTTTGGAGCAAGGCTCTCCTACAATTTGCCAACAGTTATTCTCCCTTTGAAAGACAGCTCTTGGCCTCTTATTGAGCTTTTGTGGAAACTGAACACTGACAATGTGCCAAGAAGTTATCACCTAACCTGCTCTGCTCATCATAACCTGGATATGAGATGACCCACCAAGCCAAAAAGTAGTAAGTGTACAGCAGCAATTCATTATTAGATGGAAATGGAATGTACCTGATTGAGCCCAAACAGGCCCTTAGGGTATAATTAAGTTACATAAAGACGTTGCCCAAATGCCTACCAGTTTCTACTCCTATTACAATTCTTTCTGTTCCCAAGGATGAACCCATACCCTCTTGGGGTATATTCTATGATTGTTTGACTGAAGAATAGACTTGACCTGGTTTAGTGATGGTTCTGTACATTATGCAGGTACCATCCAGAAGTGGACATCTGCATCATTATTACTCTTTCTGGGGCAACACTGAAAGATACAAGTGAAGAAATGTCTTTGCAGGGACAGAACTTTGGGCAGTACACATGTCCACAAATTCTGTTTGGAAGAAGAAATGGCCAGATGTGTGACTGTTTACTAATTCATGGACTGCAGCCAATTGATTGGCCAGGGACTTGGAAAGATCATGATTGGAAAATTGATGAGAAAGACAGCTGGGAAAGAAATACATATGATCATTATATCATGTTAGGTATAATTATGACCTGGGTATTGTTTTAATTTGAAAAGAAAGCATGACATAAGGAGATACGATTGTGTGTCAACTTGACAAGGGGTGGACTTGTGATGGCCAGTCTTGGTTACCAACTTGACCACATCTGTAATCAACCAAAATTCAGGCATCTGGTCACATCTGTGAAGGATTTTTCTTGTTTAGATAACTTTGAGATGGGAAGACCTACCCTAAATCCAGGTCATTTGAAGTAGGAAGACTCAACCTAAATCTGTATCATTTGAGGTCAGAAGACTCATCCTGAATCTTGGCCACACCTTCTGGTCACAGCCTATATATAAGGATGCAGAAGAGGGAAGCTTTGTGACTTTTGCATACTCCCCCCCCCTGCCTTTTTTTCATCCTCACTGGCAAGTTCATCTATCTTGTGGCTGAGTCATTCCTTCACTGTTATTAGAACCTACTTCATCAGGATTCCAGCATATATTAAAGACTGGCTGGGACACCCAGCCTCATGAACTGGACAACTATAGACTCTTGGCCTTTCTGTTGAGAGACAGTCATGGTTGGGCTAGCTAGACCACAGCCTGGAAAACAAATGAATCCTTTCCTCCTCAAGTTGCCTTTGGTAATGGAGTTTCATCACATCATTGGCTACCCAACCTAAGACAATTGTCTTAAGAAGAACAAGTGGTGTGATAATGTTACAATGCACAGCCAGCTACAGAATTTCAAAGGCCATTTGAAGTAATTAAACATTTACACTTTTTTTCTATAGTCAGGGAGCCAAAGTAGTTTAAATGAAGGAAGAACTATATTAGTTACTTTTCTGGCTCTGTGACAAAATACTTAAGAAATGTAATTTAAGGAAGGGTTTATTTTGGCTCACAGTTTGAGGGTACAGTCCATCATGGTGGACAAGGCTTGCCAATGGGACCTTGAGGTAGCTGGTCATATTGCAGTGTAACAAGGAAGCAGAGGAAATGTATGCTGAGGCTCAGCTTGATTTCTCCCCAGCCCATGGAATTGTGCTGCCCATATTTATGGTGGGTTTTCCTACCTCAACCTAATCTATTAAAAAAAAGAATGTTCAGAGTCTTGTCTCCTAAGTGATGCTAGATCCTATCAAGTTGACAATAACTATTACCAACACATTCCCCATCCCTACTTCCCTCTCTGCTTCTTCACTTACTTCCTTTCTAGCAAGTGAACTTATGCTGCCATATACAAAATAACTTGGACTAAAAAGACACTGATAGAAGAAAAACCAGCGAAGACATAATTGCTGAGGCTCGAAGGAATAATGGCAAGCAGTCTAGGGAAAAAGATAATGGTTGTAGAAACAAAGGGCTGAAGAAGAACTTTCAAAGTATTTATTAGAATTAACAGCGTTCAGTTAGGAAACAAGTTAGCTTGCACAGAGAGTGGGATGACAAGAGGGTGAAGATGAGAACGATGAAAATAGAAAAGATCTCCAGATTGAAGCTGAAGTGGTATCGCTGACTTTGACAGTTCAGGAGAAAAGCACTTTTAGGAGTCAGAAAAAGATGAACTTTGAAAACTTCAGTTCCTGGTAACTTCAGGGATATTGAGGAAAGGAAAGCGATTGCTTCAAATGATGGATCTACCAGTGTGCCATGTGCTGCATGGAGAAGGTGTTTCTTGTCCCTATAATGAACATGGTGAGTCCAGGGGTGGAGAGGAATAAAACTAATCTGTCTCTAAGGCATTCTTTCACTGATAAGCACATGCATTATTACACATTGGGCTGAAGGCAAGGCTGGGCTGAGGTTAAGAAAAGTGAATAAGAATTGGAGAGACCAATTCAACATCATCAAAATGAGAAGGAAAACTTATCAAGTATAGTGAAAGGTTGGGCATGGACCCAAAGTCAAGATGAGGTTAGAAATTCAAAATATATAATTTTACATGCTCTGCATCCTAAAAGAAAACCAGAAAAAAAAAAACAGATGGTGAGATTATTGTAGAAGGAGGAATTCAGTTCCCAGAGTGAAAGCCAGAGTTTGTAAAATTGCACAAATTAACAATACATGTGTTAACATGTGTGGATCTCAGGAATGTGTTGGATTTTACCAAACACTTAGGTATGAAAAATAGCAGAGGTATAAACAGAATAAGGCAGTCATTAAAATGCCATTTATAACAGGTAGAAAACTTGTGCTATTTTAGTCACACAGAAAAATGAAAGTCACCTGAGCATACAGCTTGAAGACACAAATAGCTAATGGGACAATTTATCCTTATGTCAAAACTACTCTTGTCTTTGCAACTGAAGTCATGTCCTTAAAGGGTGCTTTGTTTTCACTTATTCTCTAAATAAAAGCACATTTATTCTTTGGGTTTTGTTTGAAGATAGCAAAAATGTTGATTTATTGCTCTTGGTCCTTGAGCAGTGTCCTGATTGTCAGATAGTGTGAGGCCCATGGACTGAGCTTTGACCTCCTGGTTGACCTGGTTCCAGTAAATATTAAGTACAGATGGAGAATCTGTAATGAATAGAGGAACACACAAGCAGATACTTTGTTCCTTTGCCCCTTGACTTTTTAAGTTGATAAAAGTGCCAGAAGATACATAGCAAAGCACAAATACGCTGATTAATACTCACAGGCTTGTCTTATTGTTGGCTATTTGGAACCTTAGCTGAATCCCACAAAAATGAATTGCTTGAGATGCCAAGACAAAATATTCATGCTCAAGTGTGTCTGGGCATATGGGTGCCATCGTTTTATGAAAAACTATACTTGTTTTTCTTTTGAAAGAGAATTGGCTCCTTTAAATGATTATAGGAGGTTCTGTCAACAAGATTTCAAGTCACTGTGCTCCAGCCGGGAGACCTGAAGTGGAATTACACAACGTGGATAACAAATTGAATTTGACTTAACTGAGTGAATCCCTAAGTTTGAAGAGTTTCTCCTTCCTGATCACAAGCTCAATCCTACCTCAAATTTTCTATACATGCATGCCTCTCCACGGCCAATGGATGGTTAGAGATCTTGTTCTTATCATTAGTGCCATATACATGTTTTCATTATTCTTTGCAAGGCTATTCTAGACCCTAGAATCTAGAGAGTCCAATATGTGTCTTAAACTTACATAATTCCAAACATTAACTTTTATATTTTCCTGATAATTTCTAGAACATTAGAAATGTTTAATCGATCTCCTTTAGTGGTAAATTAGGCTAATTTCCCCGTTATGTATTCCTTTGTTGTAATAAAAATACATACCTTAACTTTTGACACATCATGTTGCACTGTTCCCACTTGAACAAGCATAATATATTTTCTTGCTACATTGATTTTTAGTCTAAGGCAAGACACTTGCTTTGGCCAATAGAATGTTAGTAGATATGGCATGAGTGTTCAAATGGGATAAGTGGGTCTACATGGGTAGGCTTTTTGGCTTTGAATTAGCCAGAACTCTCCAAAGAAACAGATCTAATATGATTTATATATCAGTCACACACACCTCACTGTGTGTGTGTGTGTGTGTGTGTGTGTGTATACATCCATATGTCATATGCACATTTCTCTATGTAGTGATCTATATCAATGGACACCTTTGCACTCTATTAAGATTTTCAGACAAGTGGATGATCCCTACCCACACTAAGGAATACAAATCTTACTCATCCAGTATATTGTTTCAAATGTCAATTTCTGTGAAAAACATCCTTACAAATATATCAAAAAAACCCCAACAATTTACCAAGTATCTGTGAATCCCTTAGTTGAGTCAAGTTAAAATATACCATTATCAGCTGGTTTATACACTCACATTTCCTCCCTGGTCATGACAAAGGAATATGAACAGAAGGGTCACAGTCCAGAAAGTAAGGCACAGGATTAATTTGAATTCACACTACCACTTCCATCTAAGCCCAAATGAACTGAGGCAAGCTATGAATTATATACATCTATATGTATGAATGTTAATAATAAATGTCATTATAATCCACTGAAAATTTTGAGATTGTTGTAACAGCTTATTAGGAAAATCAAACATTGAAGCAAAAAAAGGAGAGACTGGTGGCATGTCCTGAAAGAGGAGATGAGGATCTCTCACGCGTAGCAACTGAGATAAAGGAGTAAGGACAGTTTGTTGTGGCTGAAGGTATGACTCGCTAAGCAAGAGAGTGCCATGAACATCTGGGGGAAAACAGGAGAAGCAGTTGTAACATTGAACTTGATCACTGAAGAAAAAGAAAGCTTTGCCTGGAAAATGCAGAAGTGACAGATTCACATCATCAGGTCATTGTAATTAGTGCTTAAGTGAAGTCCTCTAATGACACTGACTTCAGTGGTGTAAAATTCACAGTAGTGTAAGATGAGATTGATGGATTCCATTTCTACTTAAGAGTTTTGAAAGGCAAGCATCGGCCCTTGGACTGGCAGGTCATGTATGGCATCATTAATAAGGTAATTTGAGGTTTGGAGTTGGATAAGTGTATATGGCAGCTAAAAACAATTTTTATTTTGTTACTTGATTTTAATATTGACTAGTTCAAGGTGTCTAGATCAGTGGTTCTTAATCTTTCTGATACTATGACCCTTTAATACAGTTCCTCATGTTGTGGTAACCTACAACCATAAAATTATTTTCATTGCTACTTCATAACTGTAGTTTTGCTATTGTTATGAATCATAATGTAAATGTCTGACACACAGGGTATCTGATATGCAACCCCTGCAAAAGAGTCTTTCAATCCCCAGAGGGCTTACTACTCACAGGTTGAGGACCACTGGACTAGATAGTTTTAGCAACGAATTAGGATAGCTGCAATGCCTAGCATTCACTTTCTCAAACTAACTAGATAGAACTAGATAAAACACGGTCAACTGTGTCAGAAGGCAGGCCCTTAAATCAGATCATTTAGCTTTGAATCTTGCTTTGCAATTGACTAACTGCTTAATATCACTGAGCCTCTAATTCTTCATTTGCAAACTGAAAAATGATGCTAACTTCCTGAAGGGGTGGGTCTGATAATAATATTAGTTCATAGGTATGAAAGATATTAATCAATTTCTGGTACCACATAAAAATTAAACAAATGCTAGTTTTATTTCCTGGTTTATTAAGAAGAGTTTTTGAATCCTCTCTTGCTTGCCCTGTTGGTCTTGCTAAACTAAAAAGCCCATAATAAAAGTATTAAGGAGTTGTGGGCAAGGACTCAATGTGGCTCAAGGATAAATGGTATACATTTGTCTTTGTGTGTATTTTACATATATACACAAAGAGCCACAGAAAAGATTCTCTCCCCAGGCTCCCTTCCTTCTCTTGTTTACACTCTGGGAAATGATTAAACATGAATGCACATCTCCCATTGTGGGAGAAGGCAAAAGATGGTAGAATTACCTTGCTTGGTAATAGCCTGGCTTCTCAATGGGAGAGAAGTTTGCCTTTCCCTTTATGCTGACTTTAGAGGTTGGCTACTCTTGTCAAACAGGTGAGGTTTAGTACATTTGTTCTGGAATAATGATCAGTAATTTGGAAGCGGGTAGCTCAAAACAAGTAGAAGTTGCCAGAGAAGAGTGTAATGTCAAAATTAACAATGTTTGCTACATGGAGTCAAGAAAAATAAAAGGATGAAATCTTTGCTACAAACTAATAGGATGCTAATGTAATGTCGGTTTAATGGAATAGTCATGGACTAGAGGAGTTTCTGTTAAGTACATTAAGAACATAAATAAACAAACACAAAATTAAATGAGGTCAACTCCTTCCCAGTGATCAGGGGAACTTGAAGGAGAGTTCCTAGGAATAAACATTTAGAAGAAAACTAAACACAAGGAGGCATGTGTCTGCAATAAAAAGGTTATGATGCAGATGATAATGCTAGGGAGCTATATGCCTACATTTTCAAAACTACGACTATGTCCATGATACAAAGTTCTGCAACCAAAGCAGCTCACAAAGTGGTACTATAATATTAAATTATTATTTAATTATTTAAAAGGAAAGGAGAATATCTTTTATGTTTGTTGAAATTTTGGAAAGAAATCAAAATGCTAGTTTTGTGTGATAGGATTAGCAATGTAATTTTCAAAAATTAGTTGTTTACACCCACATTTTATAGACATAGTTTATTATGTATTCAGAGGAGAGAAAGCAATAGGGAATTCCCCTTTTAAACATAAGATTTTTTTTTTTGAAAAACTTAGGCTCATAATATTTAAAATCTATTTCTTCAATTACTGACTTATTCTTTTTCTTAATCCCTTTTACAGATTTTTTTAAAAGTTGTATTTGTATGAGTCTTTAGCCTGCACAAATGTTATCAGTAACACATGCATGCCTAGTGACTTCAGAAGTCAGGAGAGGGCATGAGATCCCCTGGAACTGGATTGTAGATGATTGTGAGCCACCATGTGAGTGCTTGGAGTTGAACTTAGGTCTTCTGTAAGAACAGCAGGTACTCCTAACTGCTGACTCTAGCCCCCACACAACCTATTCTTGATAAGCATTGAAATAGTAACCAAGATAAATGGTAAAGTTATGGGGTATAAGTTTGTCACTCACACCAGACATGTGCAATGAGACTTCTAGGAAAGATGATGGTCCAACTGAATATTTGCAACACATGATTCCCAAAATAACAAGCACAACAGAAGACATGAGGAATCTGATAAATTGCCAAAATCTCATTGCTATACCACTGATGTAAAATACATCTACCAATTACAAGAATATCTCATCAAAATAAAAGAAAAGTTCTGAGTCTTGACTCAGTTCTAACTCTCATAGTCCAGAGTGGGACGGAAAAAGTGAGGGAATTTTCTAAAACCCTTCCTTTGGAGCCAGGACCTTTCATAATTGATATGTGCTCCAAGAGACATGTGGGTCATTGTTGTGGATTCCTCAGCCCACAAGATCTGAGAACTCAGGTGCTGTGTGATGTCCTTCTGTACACTGTGAATGTGTGTTGCTCTCATTGTTAATAATAATGGTAGCCAGGCAGGAATTATGGGTGGGACAACCTAACTAAGGAAGGGAAGAGAGTGGCAGAGTCAGCAGCAGACACCAACCAGCCCCTGAGGAAAGAAGATGTGTAGAATATGAGGTAACAAGCCACAAACCATGTGGCAAAGCATAGATGAGAAATATGGGTTAATTTAATGTAAGAGCTAGCTAGTAATAAGCCTGAGCCATCAGCCAAGCATTTATAATTAATATAAGCCTCTGAGTGAAAATTTGGGAAGCAACTGCGGAATGGGGTGGGACAGAGAAAAGCCTCCATTTACATTCAGGACTAGTGTTTTTGTTAACAACCCCATCTCCTACTTCTGGCTTGCAGCTGAATTTAAATAAACATCTGGTGAATAAATGGCTGAAGTTCTGTTGTGGAATATTATTTTAAGATGTGTTACATTTGTTTATGCTGTGGAACTTTTTTTTAATGATGCAAAGATGTGTTGCATTCCTTTATGTTGCATTTGTTAACTCTGTGAAGCTGTGTTACTTTACCTGCCTAAAACACCTGATTGGTCTAATAAAGAGCTTAATGGCCAATAGAAAGGCAGGATAAAGGATAGGTGGGACTGGCAGGCAGAGAGAATAAATAGAAGGAATGAGAGAGGAGCAAAAAAAGGAAGAGGACATCAGAGACTAGCCACCCAACTACACAGCCAGACATGAAGTAATAAGGAAAGAAAAGAAATACAGAAATAGAGAAAGGCAAAAGCCCAGAGGCTAAAAACAGAGAGGATAATTTAAATTAAGAAAAGCTGGCTACAAACAAGCCAAGCTAAGGCCAGGTATTTATAATTAAGAATGAGACTCTGTGCATGGTTTATTTGGTAGCTAGGTGGTGGACCCCCAAAAAAGCAAAATACGCCAAAGAGTAAAAACCAACCAACAACAAAGTTCTCATTCTCACTTATTGATAGAAGTGGAATGAACCATGGAATGGCCAGGCCATTACAATTTAACCTAACCTGGTTTCATTATCCAGAGAAAATAGCTGCTAACCAGAAAGCAAGTTAACAAAAGGGACAGAAATACATATTCACCCATAAAGCAGAAATTTTGTGAGTCTCTGAGTGTGAAATGGAAACCTGCCACAATGACGTAGACTAGTCTACCTAAATAAAGACATGGCAAAAATATTATGCTTTCATTTTTAATTTACCTTGTACTTTAAAAAAAAAAAACAAGTGTTTTATAGTCCCAGAGATTAAATTCAGGGTCTGCACATACGAGGCAAGAATATTACCACTGAGCTACACTCTTGGCTCTGAAGTCTCACATTTTAAGCTTTGCATCAGACTGTATTTCTTCCTATAGAGGTTGCTAAGTAGTGTCCTCTATAACTTGTCATAATGTAATACTTGACTATATTGCTTTTCTAGAGAGTCCTAACAAAATAGGAGGACCTCAAAGATGCGGGGGTCAAGAGTCAATCTAAGACTTTGTGATACAGGCCACAACCAAGGAGACTTCACAGAAGCTATTTGATAGAGCTAGGAAGTCTGGATGAAAGTGTCCTAAAATATGTCCTAATGTTTTATTCCTCAAGAGGTTCTAAGGTCCTGTAGGATTTTAAATACACTTAAGATGCTATGGTCATGGGAGTTCTTGGAATTTTTGTGTACATCTTAAATTTTGTATGTATTGTCATAACTAAGCTCATCAAAAGTCATAGCTGGGCCAGTTATATATGCTTCAGCAATATCTCACTTCACTGGGATGTTGTCATTACATACTAAACAAGGTAAGGATAGAGAGCACTACTCAATAACCTAAAACTATTCTCACTGTAGAAAGTGGGGTTGATTAGACTAAGGTATCACACAAAAGCAGAGACAAACTGAGTCACCAGTCTTCCATGACAAAGGTCAACAACAAAGCTGTTCTGCTCCTCTGCCTCTAGAAGCTGTCAGAACTCCTTAGAACAAACACCACATGTCTGGTTCCAATATTTTGGACTTCGATATGGCTCCATTCTAGTTTCTCTATAAAGAAAAAAATTAATCTTTCCCAATTTATAATAGACTTCTATCCCCTTAATTAATGACCCTGATAAGTGTGTTGAGTCAATAAATACTAAGAGACCCTGCTTCAGGGAAGAAACAGAGAGCCCAGCCATATGGATGTCTCCATGGTCAGAGCCCACTCTGAGAGTAAAGATGAATGGTGGCGATTTCCTGTCAGAAAGTGGCTTAATGAATTACTGTTGGCCTTAAGACAGATCTAAGTAGGGGTAAAGGTCATACTGATTTGGATAAGCAAAATGGCAGTCTGACAAATCTTGCAGCCTTGGGCTATGGCCAACATTTTGTATTAGAGTTCTTCCCTTTCCTTTGCCCTTTAACATCTTTCCAAGGATTGCTTCATGGAGAGCTGATTTCTCGAAGACTCGTGCACTGCCATGTTTAGGTCATTTAAATGTGGGAGGCTTACAAACTGTTGGCTCATTGCTTTTGTTAGGAACTGGACAGTTTTCAGTGATCAGTGCTGAAGAATGTGGGATCATAGCCATCTCTTTTATTCAAAATGGCATGTTCTGAACTCAAGCACAGCCCAACATCTCATTTTATTGAAACATCCTTGCAAGTAATATCAGAAAATACATTTGACAGTATTTTAGTTACAGATTTGTTTAATTTAAAATATCAACCGTTGTTGCTGGCAGGATTCCTCTCCTTATGGACCTCAGTTGGGTTTGGAGGTTTCTTGTTGGAGGTTGGTGAGTCTCCTTGGTCCTTAATGACACCAGTCTTTCCAGGGGACTGCTCACAACATGCCATTGGCTTTTCTTAGAGTCAGAAAATGAGAAGATGGACACAGTATGGAGACTGTGTGATTTATAATCATACACACAACTTCCTATCACTTCGACCTCACCCTGTTCATTAGAAGTAACTCAGTGGGTGCAATGCACACCTGAGAGGTGTTTCACACAAGAGCATAAATTCCAGGAGACAAAAACCTACTAAGACTTCTGTCACAAGATACTACACATACTCAGGAAAAGCAGGTCCAAGTTCCTACTAACACTGGATTTATAGATATACTCTGATAATTAGTAGACAGAATAAAGTCATACAATAAAGCATCATGGCAGAACAGCTGTGGATTGAGAGAAACCTTGAAGAAAGAGAAAGGATATTTCCTATCATGGCTCCGTGAACCACGAAAGGAAACAACTCCATTGCTAAGGGACTTTCATGGGCATGTGTGAGAAATTCATGTCCACATCAAATGTTCAGAGGGCAACAGCTTTTTGTATGAATTTTAAGTGTGTCATAAGAAGTTGATGCTCAGCTTGATTTGCAGTTGATACTACATAAAGACACTGACAATGTACAAAATAATTGTGAAAGAAAACAATCACATGAAAAACCTGAGCGGATTAAACAACTTTAAAAGATAAGCTTGGAGGAACTATTCACAGAAAAAGAAAGAGGGTACGTTTGTTTAAAAATACAAAAGAAAGGTTTTTTTTTAGGCTTCTCACATTTTTTAATTTTATAATTAATTTAATTTTACATATCAGCCACGGATTCCCCCGTCCTCCCTTCTTCCACCCACCCCCGCCCTCCCCCCAATGTTCTGCCCATTCCCATCTCCTTCAAGTCAAGGACTCCCCTGGGGATTCAGCTCAGCCTGGTAGATTCAGGTGAGGCAGGTCCAGTCCCCTCCTCCCTTCACCTAGGCTGAGCAAAGTGTCCCAGCATAGGCCCCAGGTTCCAAAAAGCCAGCTCACGCACTAAGGACAGGTCCCGGTCCTACTGCCTGGGGGCCTCCTAAATAGTTCAAGCTAATTGACTGTCTCACTTATCCAGAGGGCCTGAAAAAGGAAGATATTTTAAAACAAAGAAATATAGGAGCTATTGGAGTTTTTGACCTTTATGGAGAACTGGTCAGTTATACTTCCTAATGTAAACAACAAGAGGAAGCATATTCCGTGAAGATAAAGCTGCTGGCGGTGCCTCTTCTGCTTTAATCTTTATGTGAGCTACTCTGGAATAAAAACCCAAACTGAAAGCTGCTTGTGATCGATAGAGTAACTCAGAAATAAACACAGCAAAGTAAAATAATAGATGTGGAAAGAACAATCAAAACAATGAATTTGAGTATGTAAAAGTCAATGTGACATGCTTGCCTTAGGAGTTAGCCAATGATCTACTCTACTACTCATGGTGAAGGATGTGTAAGGCAGCCTGCCTGCCTGCCTGCCTGCCTTCCTACCTTCCTCCCTCCATCTCTCCTTTCTTCCCTCCCTCCCTCCCTCCTTCTTTCCTTCCTTCCTCTATCCCTCTCTCACTCCGTCCCTTCCTTCTTTCCTTTCAGGTTTTTGAGGGTTTTATTTGTTAGTTTGCTTTCATTACACAGGTCTCATTACATAGCCCAGTCTCACTTTGAAACTGCTACGTAGCCCAGGCTGGCCTCTAACTCACGGTCTCTCTTCCTCGGCTTCCGTCATACTGGCATTACAGGTGTGACTTGTCTTGTAGTTTTTATTCCAAGAGGGAAGAATAACAGCTAAAGCCAATAATGATTTCCTGATAACTTGGAAATAAGAGAAAATTTCAAATAAATCACACATTTCCAGTTTTCCCACAGAGGGCATTGTAAGAAAATAACTGTAAGCTTTAAACCTTTTTCAACAAGCCCAGAACCCCAACATGCCTAATTATTTGCTAACACTTAGTGAATGTCACAGTACAGAAGAAACTGTGCATAGAGTAAGGAGGCCATTTAATCACTGTTTACTTAGCTTTGCCATCATACTTCATTCATAACATTTATTATTTGGAAAACCTGAAATATACAAAATAGAAAATTCACTATAATAATGGTTAACATTTTGAAGTGTTTTCTACCCTTTGACTCAAATTAAGTACTATCAAGTATACAAATTATCAATCACAAAATGAGTAATTTCTGGAAATCCTCTTCCATTTCCCACTTAGCCCTTATTCATTCAAGTATGTATGTATGTGAATATGTATGTATGTATGCATGTATGTAGTGGGTCGTCATGGAGACCTGGAGCCTTATGGACTCTTCTTCCTTCCATGTCAAGATGTTAACATGTCCAATCTTGTGCAAGTCTTGTTCTGGTAATCATATCTGATATAAAAAGAGTGCAGTAACAGAGTCATGTTCTGAGGACAGTATTCACTCCATTCTTTTCTATGCTCAATTCCTACATTCTTTTTCCCCCATTTTCTGAAATGTTTTCTAAACTCTTGGGAGGAGTTATAGCAGTCTCATTTATGGCCAAGCATTTGGTGTAGTTTCTTCTTCTCAGTATTTTGATGTACTAGTCATTTATCATATAACATGCAATTTCTGCTTTCAAAATTTTTGTACTCTGGTGGGGCTAAGGGTACAAATATTTACATGGAAATGAGGTAAATTCCAAACAGCATTATCAACTGCAACTAATGGAGAACTAACTGTTTTCTGCTTTTCAAACCAAAGAACATGTCACAGGGACATCACCTGGCTACACCTCCTGAGAGGAAGATATTTTAGATAGATAGATGGTGATTTCAAATCATTCCAGTTGAGAGTTGAAGGTGCAAAGGCAGCGAACGTATTCTGCTTTCTTGCTTTCCTCTTGAAATACTCCCAATGCAATTATTCACAGACCTGGAAAGAACAATACTCAACTTCATATGGGAAAAAAAAACCCAGGATAGCCAAAACAATCCTATATAATAAAGGAACTTCTGGAGGCATCGTCATCTCTGACTTCAAGCTCTGCTGTAGAGCTATAATAATAAAAACAGCTTGGTATTGCCATAAAAACAGACACGTCGATCAATGGAATCAAATCAAAGACCCTGACATTAATCCACACACCTACGAACACCTGATTTTTGACAAAGAAGCCAAAATTATACAAAGGAAAAAAGAAAGCATCTTCAATAAATGGTGCTGGCATAACTGGATAGCTAGCTACATGTAGAAGAATATGAATAGATCCATATCTATCGCCATGCACAGAACTCAAGTCCAAATGGATCAAAGACCTCAATATAAATCCAGTTACACGGAACTTCATAGAAGAGAAAGTGGGAAGTACCTTGAACGCATTGGCACAGGAGGCCACTTCCTAAATGTAACACCAGTAGCACAGACACTGAGAGCAACAATTAATAAGTGGGACCTCCTGAAACTGAGAAACTTCTGTAAGGTGAAGGACACAGTCAATAAGACAAAAAGGTAGCTTACAGAATGGGAAAAGATCTTTACCAACCCCACATCTGATAAGGGGCTGATCTCCAAAATATATAAAGAGCTCAAAAAACTAGACAGCAAAATATCAAATAATCCAATTTAAAAAATGGGCTACAGAGCTAAACAGAGAATTCTCAACAGAAGAATCTCAAATGGCTGAAAGACATTTAAGGAAATGTTCAACATCCTTAGTCGTCAGGGAAATGCAAATCAAAATGACTCTGAGATACCATCTGATGCCTGTCAGAATGGCTAAGATCAAAAACACAGATGACAGCTTATGTTGGAGAGGGTATGGAGAAAAGGGAACACTCATTCACTGCTGGTGGGAGTGCAATTTTGTACAGCCACTCTGGAAATCAGTACAGCAGTATCTCAGAAAATTAAGATCAACCTACCTTAAGATCCAGCAATACCACTCCTGGGCATATAACCAAAAGACGCTCAATGATGTAAATGAGAAGGTGGACTACCAGGACATCCCTTTCTTACACTCTTTTAAGTGCTCAGTAGCAATCTCCATCTACAATCTCCTTTCTTGACATCCCATTTAGTTTTTCACTGGAGGAGAAAAAGGAGTTGTTATGTATGTATTGACTGTCGAAAACCTATGTAATATATATCTTATTGTTGGCTTTTTAAATATAATTTGAGAAGATCTTGATGGTTAATTGGATACAGAAGGTAGGAGAGGGGATCCTCCAATTCTAGTCGTGATACTTTACAGAGGTAGGGGAGGGGTTGAAATAATTTATCTATTATTTCTAGTTTAGTGTATCTGTGGGGTTCTCTAATGAAGAAGCCAAGTAAGAAATTATAAAACAAAGAGTCATACCCTGTGTGACATGAGGTGCTGAAGGTTCATTCTAGTTACTGCACAGTTGATGACAAATAAATAAGAAATTCAATTCACAGGGTAAAAGTGGCAATATAAAACATCAGAAATGCCACTACTCTCATCAAAAGACAATATATCTTAGAAGAAAAATAAAAAATATTGAAGTGATTTCATTAATTTGAAAATACACATATAGTGAGTCTTTCTCTGTCCCTCCAGCCTGCTCCCAAATCATGATATGGAGACTTTTTATTAATTATGAAAACCCAGCTGATAGCTTAGGCTTGTTTCTGACTAGCTCTTATAACTTAAATTAACCCATTTCTATTAATCTATGTGTTGCCCCAAGGCTCATTTACCTCATCTGTGTACCGTCCATTCTGCTTTCCCGCTACCTCTGTGTCTGACTGGTGACTCTGCCTTTTTCTTCTCCGTGTCCTCTCTGCCTGGAAATCCTGCCTAGCTATTGGCCATTCAGATTTTTATCAGACCAATTACAGTGACACATTACATATTACATACTTACACAGTGTAATCAAATCTCTCAACATAACATGCTGTGGTGAAAAGCAGAAATAACAATAATTTGCCATCTCTGTATGTTTAAAATGGAAATTTGACCGTCCATCCCATTTATTCTAGGCCCGAACTTCAACAGCATCACTAGCTCCTGATTTACTGTTAGAAGTCTGAAACTCAATCTTACCGGCTTGGTAAAGGAAGTGTTCCAGATTACAATTTAATGCATAAACTCTGACAGCGGGAAGCATGCCAGCTTCTAAAGACTGATTTATGACTCAAAAGGAAACAGGAAGGGACCAAGCTGGTGTGAAAGTATTACCCACTAAGATAAAATACAGCTGCTAGGGGGAGTGTATCTACAGTAGGTGACAGCCTTCCTTATCGTTTTTTCTCTTGATAAATATATGCATGTCTATAGTACTCTGTCATTTGATGGTTCACTAAAAGTTACAGAGCGTGAATCAAGAAAAGTTGCACACAGTGTGTCAATAGCAGTTGCACAGAGTGTGTCACTAGAAGAGCAAGTTATATGTCAAGCCAAGCTTCTGCACATTTGTAAGCTCAAAACATCAGTTTGATTTTCCCCTGAGCAGAAAAACTTACGTGTTTTACAACAGTGTAAGTGCAAATCTTCAGCACTTCAAAGAATTGAGAGATCATGTCTCCGTGGGGATTGGGAGGTGTCAGAGGCAAGGCCCAATGAGCTAAATTGTTCAGAACCCTGACAACTGGGGATGTTGAAGAAATGGAGGGGCTCGAAATAATGGTTCTTGTGGCATGTTAAACTTGGTAAGATAAAACTGATTATTTCAAGGAGTTTTCTCTTTCTTACACTCTCACATTACGTTTAAGATTCTTGCTCTCTCAAGAACAAATAATTCAAATAAAAAAAAAAGAAACCTTTTATAGGAGTAGCTGGGCCTTATCTGTGCAAGAATTCTGTATTTTAGTGATTGAATTCTCTGCCTCTGAAATCACTATTGAGGTGGATTTTCTAACCATATTTTAAAGTATACTTAGCAAACATGTCTCTTTGGTGTCTCTGCTCATTTACCATAAGCATTTTCCGGTTATTAAAGAGTTCTGCCTCAGGACTACTTGGTTACACCTTACCTATTGGGTTTTGTGGTCATAAACCACACAATAACTGGATAAGGATCTCCCTTTAGGTAATTCAGTTCTGGCCTTCATTTATTACATCTGGAAGCCTGCTCATCTATTTGAATGCTAGAAAACCCTGTGATTAACTACCCACCTGCTAAAGTTTCTATGAGTTTAACGATCCTGATTATTGTTCTAGCCAGGTTCCTATAACAATATCCCACCCACCAGCTGATGCCAATTGATGTCATCCTCTGCAGGATGGCATCATTCTCTGTGAATCATGGCTTCAAACCCTTTCAAACATCTTTTGAAAAGGCCAAAATAGAAACTCATAATTATGTGGTGTGTAGACAGGTGTTGCTTTTCAAAATGGCTAAAGTTTTGATTGATTGATTCTTTACTTAAATGATATATACATATGAAAGAGATATC
Source organism: Peromyscus eremicus (assembly GCF_949786415.1). Classification (NCBI taxonomy): domain Eukaryota; kingdom Metazoa; phylum Chordata; class Mammalia; order Rodentia; family Cricetidae; genus Peromyscus; species Peromyscus eremicus. The sequence goes on from NC_081434.1 coordinate 27,379,290, forward strand.
CAAATAATTACATGAAAAGATATTCAATATTATTAGTCACTAAAAGAAATCAAATTTAAAAGGTTGGCAGTTAAGTGGGAATAAAGATAAAGAATGATGTGTTGCTGAATTGTGAACTTAAAAATGGTTACAATTGCAAATATTATGTTCATTTAAAAAATAAGTGGAATGTAATCACCATATATTGTATGTGTGTATGAAATTGAAGACAACGATGTTCTAAAATACAAAGTGGTGATGGTGTCATGGGCCTGTGAGGATGCTGGACTAAAGTCTATCAAATTCTGCAAACAGGCAAATTGTATACTATGTGAATTATTTGTCAATAAAGATTTTATAAAATGTAAAACAAGAAGAACGATGTATTGCTTAGGTAGAATGCAAAAGGATGCAAACTTTGGCAAACAGCTTAGATAGTTGGTAGAGAAAGACATATGTATTCTATACAACTCATTAATTCTCTATTTGCCCAGAGAAATGAAAAGTTAGGTTTTTGCAATAACCCACATGTAAATATTCACAGTTGTTGTATTTGTAATTGCTAAAAATGGCCAACAGCCAAATGTTCTTTTATTGAACACCAATGCAATGAAATAGTGTTCAACATTGAAGATCGCTGTTGAAATAAACAACAACGTGGATGGATCTCACACATATTATACAACACAAAAGAATCCATATTTAATGGCTATATATGATTCCAGTAATCTGATATTTTTAAAAGGCTGATATTAGAAGAACCAAATAGAAATGTGTAATTATGTGGCATGGAGATTGGTGTTGCCTTGCAAAGTGGCAGAGGAACTTTGGAGTAAAGAAGTACAATTCTATAACTTCATGTTGGCATTGGCTATGTCACTGTATGCAGTTGTCCAAACATAACACTGTATACAAAAACTTCAATGCACACAGATTATATACCAATAAAGCAGAGTAAAAAAAGGAAGTCATGGTCCCTGACATTGAGAAGAAGGATAGAAAAGTAAAGGAACTTTTAACAGCATAGCACAAACACTTCTTGGTAGAAGTTTGGATAAAAAACAAAGTGAATACAGAGAAACTTAAAAAAAAAAACCTCTTAGGAATGGTATGAGGGGGACATACCAAGAAGCTGTCAAGTTTATACAGTGTTTTGAAAATTAAATGGGATTTAACTTGAAGAACAAGTAGAAACTGAAAATAAGAGGACTTTTTTTTGTGAAAGGAAACAGTATGTGTGGTAAGACAGAGCTATGAAGCAGCTTGAAGTTTTATTTATCATTTATCTGGAAACTCCAGATAAATGATTCCTTAAGACTGCAGTAAAATGTGTGCTGAGGAATGATCGTGGCATTTTAAAGAAATTCCCCCTTATGAAAATATAAATTAATGAATTTGACCTGTATTTAAAAGCTCTAAAGAGGAGTTGCATGGCTTTAAGCAAATGAACAGATTGGTATTTCAGATAGATCTTTTAGTGAAGAAGGGATAATGAGGAGAAAGATAAATGAAGACAGATTGGCCAATAAAGAGGCGATTACAGTAATCCAGGCAATCAATGTTTGGGGCTCATGTTCAGCTTTTTATTTTGAAATGTTTCTAAATTTTAAAAATTCCAAATTATAGGATAGAATAGTCTCATGTACCCTTTACCCAGCTTCCCCTAATGCTAACACCATACAGGATTTTGAGACATACCTCAAAATGAAAATAATAACATTGGTACAAATACCATTTTACACTATAGATTGTGTTTTATTTCACAGGTTTTTCCACTAATGTCCCTTTTCTGACCTAATCTTGGACACCTCATCACGAGTGACAGCTGTTGTATCTCTTGGTCTCTCATGACCTTGACAGCCATAAAACACCCCAATCTTGTTTTGGTATGCTGCAATTCTGCATCCTTGTCTTTTTCTTTATTTTCTTGAACCATGTCTTTGCTTCTGCTGTCATACACACTTTAGGCTAGTCTTGCCTTTTTGCTACCCAGCTGCAGTGTCTTCCATTTTCCCGTGGAACTCTGTGCACTTTTATTGGAGAATGATATTTAAAAACAAGATCTGTACTCATTGCTACTATATTGTTGTGACTTCTATGTCTTCTCAGCCAACAAAACTAGAGAACATGTGTCTTTTAAATATATACAAATCTGCAATATTCTGTACTTGCTTTAGCTAGATGACAGATATAACTTAATCTGGTATCATAAATTTCATTCCAGGCTTCTCTTTTTTACTGAAAATAGATGATTTTCTCATACAATATATCCTTATTATAGTTTCCCCTCCCTCTACTACTCAGTTATTTCCCACATCCCCTCTTTTCCCCTCTGGATTTACTCCCTTTCTGTCTCTCATTAAAAATGAACAGGCTAGCCGGGCGGTGGTGGCGCACGCCTTTAATCCCAGCACTCGGGAGGCAGAGCCAGGCGGATCTCTGTGAGTTCAAGGCCAGCCTGGGCTACCAAGTGAGTTCCAGGAAAGGCGCAAAGCTACACAGAGAAACCCTGTCTCGAAAAACCAAAAAAAAAAAAAAAAAAAAAAAAAAAAAAAAAAAAAAAAAAAAAAAAAAAAAATGAACAGGCTTCTAAGAGATAACAACCAAACATGACAAAATAATATATAATAATATGAAGCTAAAACTCTCGTACTAAAGTTGGACACAGAAATTCAACAAGAGGAAAAGGGTCCCAAGAGCAGGCACAAGAGTCAGAGACCACTCATTCTCAGTGTCAAAAGCTCCATAAAAATACTAAGCTAATAGCTATAATCAACATGCAGAGGAGCCTGTGTAGATCTATGTAGGGCCTATGCTTGCTGCTTCAGTCTCTATGAGCTCATATGCACCTTGCTTAGTTGATTCGAAGAGCCCTGCTCTCCTGATGTCCTCCATCCCCTCTGACTCAAAATATTTCTGCCTCCTCTTCAACAGAATTCCCTGAGTTCTGAGGGGGAGGGATTTGATAGAGACCTCCAATTTAGACTCTCTCTCTGCACAATGTCTGACTGTGGGTCTCTGCATCTGTTCTCATCTGCTGCCAGAGAAAGCCTCTCTGGTGATGACTGCATAAGGCACTGATCTATGAGTATAGCAGAATATCATTAGGAATCATTTTATTGATTTTTTTTAGGCCAGTTGTGTTTGATTTTACCCTATCTCTGGAATATCTAATCTCTGGTTTTTAATTACCCAAGCAGTGTTTAGTATGAGTTCCTCCTCACTGAATGAGCCTTAGGCCAAATTAGACATTGGTTGGGTACTCGCACATGTTCTGTGCCACCGTTGCCTTAGCATATTTTTGCAGACAGGACTGTAGCTTGAGTTTTCCTGCCTGGCCCACAGTCAGGGCAAATCTCTCTCACCTGCCAGTCCCACAGCCACTCAGACCCGACCAAGTAAACACAGAGACTTATATTGGTTACAAACTGTATGGCCGTGGCAGGCTTCTTGCTAACTGTTCTTACAGTTTAAATTAATCCATTTCCATTAATCTATGCCTTGCCACATGGCTCGTGGCTTACCGGCATCTTCACATGCTGTTTCTCATCATGGCGGCTGGCAGTGTCTCTCTGACTCAGCCTTCCACTTCCCAGCTTTATTCTCCTCCTTGTCCCGCCTACACTGGACAGATTTTAGGTCAAAGGTTTTGTGGCTGGTTTGGTGTCCACATTCTCTTTTGGTGGCCTGAACAGTACTTTCCCACACCAAAGAGACTATAACATAGGGATGAAGGCTCCATGCAGGCACCAGTTCAACTTCTCCATGTTCAAGGAATTATGTGGATGTTGTCCTAGGCAGTAGGGACACAAAGTCAGTTTGTGTTGTTGTTTGTTTTTGTTCCTTTGGTTTTGTTCTTTTACTCTCTCTTTAAAGACTTTATTTTTACAAACTATTCTTTTCTGTGATTATACCCTTTTTCTTTTCTTAAGCCAACATACATTGTTAAAAACACTGTAGCCTGTTTAGAGGTTTTTCCATCTGGGCCTCTTTTATTGCATACCTTCAGCCTTTTTTGACCATATGAGCAAAACTTTCAACTGCCAATCTACACCTGAATCCTCCACACTCGGCTCTCAGCTAACTCTGCCCAATTCTCTGGTTGTGAAAACCAAGTGAGAAACTTGCAGCTGGTAAGTTTGTCTGACCAGGAACTGCATTCAGCCTTCCTAGAGCTCCAGAATGTCAATGCTTGCATTGCAGCAGATGTTTTTTACTTAGTTTTTTTGTTTCTATTTAGAGTGAAAAAAGCTGTTTAAGTGCTCTGCTGTACAGCAGGGTTTCTTAAAGGACCCATATCTTTTTTTTTTTCAGCTTTCTCGGGCCCTAGGGATATTTGAGCCCCACTTTGGGTGCCAAAATGCTGTTGGTTGTTTTTGCTCTTTTAGGGGGCATGCCACCCAGCTCCCAAATAAATCACTCATGGAGAGACTTGTTCTTACTTATAAATGCTCAGCCTTAGCTTGGCTTGTTGCTAGCTAGCTTTCTTAACTTGAAATTATCCCATCTGTCTTTTGCCTCTGGGCTTTTACCTTTTCTTACTTCTGTAAACCTTACTCTTACTCTGTGGCTTGCTGTGTAGCTGGGTGGCTGGCCCCTGGGGTCCTCTCCTTTTCTGGCTACTTCTTGTTTCCCCCAGATTTCTCCATCTATATATTCTCCCTGTCTGCCAGCCCCACCTATCCTTTCTCCTGCCTTGCTATTGGCCATTCAGTTCTTTATTAGACCATCAGGAGTTTTAGACAGGTACAGCAACACAGCTTCACAGAGTTAAACAAATACAACATAAACAGAAGTAACACATCTTAAAATAATATTCTACAACAAGTTTGTTTAGAGCAACCCTTTGTTCAGCATCAGCCTCCATTCTTAGGGGATTTCCAAGGAAGCCCCTTGGCCAACAGTTCAATTGACAGATAGATCTCAGCCATCTAGTAAACGCTCCCTTAATTTTCACTTTTCTCCTTGCCTTTAATATAATCTGAATCCACCTACCTGCTATCTACACCCTGATTCTTCTTCCTTCCTTTGATTGATGCCACCGTTGTGACCCATTTCTTTATACACTCCGGTTACATTTTTATGTTTACCTCTCCTGATTTTTCTCTTTATGAACACATTCTATTTTATTTTCTCTTTTTTTTCTTTTGTGCAAAATTTTATAAAATATCTTTACAAATACCTGGGTGGGCTTGAACCACCGTCCTTTCAGGTAAGAGCTGGACAGCATTGCAATATGGAGACAGCAAATCTATTTCTTTTTTTAAAATTAATTAATTTATTTATTTATTTTACAATTAATTTAATTTTACATATTAGCCATGGATTCCCCCTGGATGAGAATTCTATCATGACAGCCAGGGTGTTCGGCCATCTGATCACCAGAGCAGGTCAGCTCAGGCACTCTCTCGACCATTGCCAGTAGTCTACAGTGGAGGTATCTTTGTGGATTTCTGGGGAACTCTCTAGCACTGCTTCTTCCTATTCCCCTGGGGTCTACATTCATCATGGTATCTTCCTCCCTGTTCTCCTACTCTGCTCTTGATCCAGCTGGGGCCTCTTGTTCCCCTAAGCTCTCTTTCCCCCGACCCTTGCCCTCTATTACCCCCCACACTCCCAGTTTGCTCATGTATATCTCATCCATTTCTCTGTTGTTGGGTGATCCCTGTGTCTTTCTTATGGTCCTCTTTACTAGGTACCTCCCTGGGATTGTTAGTTGCAGTCTGGTTATCCTTTGCTTTACATCTAGTATCTACTTATGAGTAAGTACATACCATGTTTGTCTTTCTGAGTCTGGGTTACCTCCCTCAGGATGATTTTTTCTAGACCCATCCATTTGCCTGCAAACCTCATGATGTCATTGTTTTTCTTTGCTGAGTAGTACTCCATTGTGTTTTTTGGTTGAGAGACTTTTAATGACAGCTTCTATTACACTAGGGGCTATAGGTCTGTTTTAATCTTGACTTAACTTTGGTAAGTGGTGCTTATTGAAAAAATTATCCATTCCCTTAGATTTTCCAGTTTGGTGGAGTGCAGGTTTTTAAAGGATGTCTTTACGATTCTCTGAATTTCCTCACAGTCTGTTATTATACTGCCCTTTACATTTCCAGTTGTGTTAACTTGGATATTTTCTTTCTGTCTTTTATTTAGTCTGGACAAAGTTTGTCTAACTTGTTAATTTTCTCAAGAATCAACTCTTTGTTTCATTGATTCTTTGTATTGTTTTCTTTGTTTCCGTTTTATTGATTTTAATCCCCAGCTTGATTATTTCTTGCCATCTACTTCTTTAGGGTGTGATTACTTTCTTTTGCTCTAGAGCTTTCTGGTGTGCTCTTAAGTTCCTAGTGTGAGATCACTCTAGTTGTTTTATGTAGACAGTTAGTACTATGAACTTTCTTCTTAGCACTGCTTTCATTGTTTTCCCATAAGTTTGGGTATGCTGTGTATTCATTTTCATTTAATTCTAGCAAGTCTTTAATTTTCTTCTTTATTTCTGTCTTGACTCAAATTTTAATTCAGTAGGCAGTTGTTCAGTTTCCATGAGTTCATATGCTTTCTGCTGTTTCTGTTTTTGTTGATATCCAGCTTTAATCAATGGGGGTCTGATAGGATGCAAGGAGTTGTTTCAATTTTTTTCATATCTGTTGAGACTTGCTTTGTTTCAAAGTGTGTGGTCAGTTTTGGAGACAGTTCCTTGAGGTACTGAGAAGAATGTATATTCTTTTGTGTTTGGGTGAAATGTTCTGTAAATATCTGTTGGGTCCATTGGGTTGATAACATCTGTTGCTCCACTATT